>NC_061114.1:100467726-100774164 GCF_002878395.1 Capsicum annuum
CTTAAGGACAAGCATAGCTTTAAGTTGGGGTGTTGATGAGTGGTGAATTTACTACTTATTTACACCCAACATTCCTGCACACTAATATCATTTGAATGTAAAGTGAGACACATTTGGGTTTAAATGTACTAATTACCATATTTTGCTGGTAAATAAGTGCTCAGAAGAAAAGAATCAAACTTTAGTTGAAAAGGATCAAAAAGGGAATTGAAGTGCAAGAGCTAAACAAGTTCAAGTAGGATCAGGATCACCCATGATCATGCTGAGTCAATCTATTCAACCAACTATGATCGTGATGGACTAGCCACGATCATGGTGAGTGCAATCGCGACCAATCTTTTGTAATTGCGTAAGGTCAGAAAAAGGCCCAACGGTAGACGTCATTCTGAACAGCTGACCCCAACACCCATTTAAGGCTTAAAACCCCTTCATTCTAGGGGAATCATTCCACAATCGTACCTCCTATCCTTAGTTTAGGGTTTGGTAATCTTTTGGAGCTTGGAGCTTAAATTTACACTAACTTGAGACAAGATTAAATTAAAATAGCTTTAAAGTGTAGATTTGGCTTTGTCTATTGAAGATTTATTTTATTATAAAGTGTGGTTTGTCCTCTCTTTATTTTCTTATGAATAACTTTGATGGACATTTTTGTATATTTGCTTTCATTATCCTTATGATGTGCTAGATCTACCTCTTTGATTTATGATAGATTAGGGTGTAAATATGTGTTGGTTGTAATTCATTTGTACATTTACTAGATTGTTATATGGGTTCTACCATTTCTTGAATAAATTGGTTGGTATTTGTGGGTGAAAGACACAAATACCCAAATAGGTTTGATGGATGAAAATCCCAAGCTCTTGAAAGCTCAAACCATCCTTGAAAGAGGGGTTTGGGTGAAATTTAGGAACCCACCTGATCCTTGAATAAGGGATGTGGGAACCAAAGCAATAGTAGACAATTTATAGGTATGTCTTTCCAATTTTTCACTATCTTATACATAAGGGTGATTAGAAGGTTGCCTATACCATGGGTATCATCGTAGAAATAGGGATACCTAATTAAGGTATTGGGTGGCTTTTTTTTGACACACTTGTTAGGTACTCGAAAGGGTTCATGAGTGAGATCTTTGAGGTTTTGTTCAAAAACTAACCTCAAAAACCTTAAACCTAGCCTACCACATCATCAACGAATAGAATCTGCATTGAATTATCATGTTCCCATGCATAGATTTCCCCTAGGAAAGCATAGCCCCTAGATCCATTTTAATTGATTATATTCTAATTATTCTTAGTCTCAAATTAGTATCTTAGAAGCCCAAGAATTTCTTTTACATTCAACTAGATTGAAAACCGCCTAAACTATTTTATACCATAGGTTTGAATTTAGTAAGACACTTTTATTTCGAATTTACTTAATCGCCATTCACATTGTTCCTTGTGGATTCAACCCTGAATTTTGTTGAGTTATTATATTGACAACGACCACCTTGCACTAAAATTGACATGTGAGTATCAAAAATAGTGCCATTGTTGGGGAACAATTTGGCGTGTTGAGTTAGTTTGGAATTTTAGCTTACTAGCTTTGGTTCAAACTTGTAAATATTTCTTTGTTATTTTCTTTTGTTTCTCGCCTTAGGTAGATTTTTATTTTATTTATTTGTTACTATCTCATCTTGGAATGAATGTTAGTTTGGTGGTTGGAAATCCTATCATGAAAATCCATGTCCATATTGTAGTGGACCCCACTTTTGGCAAGATTTTAGATATGCTTCCCGAAGAGAGATATGTACACCTTCTCGATCTTATAGGGTGTATGTTTGTTCTCTATGTGGTGGTATAGATGGACACCGGAGTTATTGTCCAAATGCACCCTCCCCCTTGCTAGTTCTTCTTCCGATTTGGATAGGTCTTATGATGAATAAAACGAAGAATGAACCAATAGAAATAATGGTATTGAGGAAATACTTCATCTTATCTTGGAATGGGTGAAATCAACGAAGGATAATTAACAATGTTGGAATGATTGTGAAAAATCCCCCTCACCTTGTTATGCTAACGCAAATAATAGTTCTTCTAGTGGATTTGATATGTCTTATGATGAAGAAAGGGAAAAACGAAGAACGATAAATAGTGGTCTTATTGCAGTGCTTCAATGTATCTTGGAGTTAACCACAATGGTGAAGGAGGATGAACCTCTTATACTCCAATCCAATAAGTCATTTGGAGAGAAAATCTTGAAGATAGAAGACGTGAGCACAAAAGTTAATCATTCAAACACCACAACCATTCTAACTTTTCTAAATGAGCTTTATACTAAAAAAATCCTTGCTGATTTCTCAACCAACCAAACCAAATATGAGAAATGATAACAAAAAGGAAGAAACGGTACTAAAGTCAGAAGAAGCTAAGAAAATCCCTTATGAAGACTCTAGTCCATTTTGGGGTGAGGATACAAAAATGGAAACAACTCTAGAATTAGGAAAAGATCTCATTCTAACCACTTCTCAACACTAAGCTCGGTGGAGTTAATGACAATCGATCCATATGAGCAAATGTTGAATGAGGGTGATAATAAACTATTTCTTTATATCTTAGAGTTTGTCTTCCCAAAAGGGCATACTAAGACCTAAATCTTGAAGGCTAATAAGCTTAATGATCAATGTCCAATTAGTGCACTTCTAATGCTCTCACTATTGTCCAACGAGCCCACACAAAAGTTTAATGCAAAATTAGGCTTCAAAGTGGCGTGATAGAACATGTGTTGTCATGTCCCTACTTTTTCCCAAATATCATAGAAGATGGAAAGGCCAAAAATTAGGCAAAAAGTTTAAATCCTCTAAGTAGAGACACAAATGAGGAATAATGAGGCGTCGTGCCACGAAATTAAACCAAGCATTTTATGGGAATGAACCCATCATTTTCATGTGTACATGATTTATTTTTGAATAAGTCACATAATTTTGATGTTTTTTTAGGTACTTTGGATAGGATTGGAAGCCAAAAATAAGAAAAATCCAAGTTTGAGAAGTGTGGAAGCCCTGCAGGAAAAATAGGGGAGGAAAATGCCTCAGGCACCACGATCGTGATACCACAATCATGGCACATGTGTCGTGATTGCGATAGTCTCTTAAGCCTGCAGCTTAGTTATCACTGCGGTTTCAGGGAGACCTTTAACCCTTCTTATGCTTTTATGTTACATAGTAAGGTCACTATAAGCCTTATTATTGGGGGCACGGCCCTACCCTTATATGTATTCATTGGTTTGCAACACTCGAACATAGTTCACTCAAAGCATGAAAATTTTATGAATTGATTGTTTTAGTTTGTAGTTGTCTATTTATTTTAATAATAATGTTGGACAAGCCTTTCCCTATAATAGATTGAGTGACGTCATTCTTAAGGGAAAAGTCTTGTGCCTGGGTTTTGAGCCATGGATATAGGGGAGTCTGAGTTACCGTGGCATCAAGATTGCAAATACAAGGGAAGTCTGAGTACATATGGCATTCTTGATTTGGGATCGAACTCATGCCATTGGCGAAGTCTGAGTAGCCATAGGTTGGTTTTCCCAAATGAAGCCAAAATATGAGACAAAGGCTTAAGTTGTTGCCATGGTTAGAAAATTGTGCATGGTGAAAGTGCAAAGAAAACACCCCCCCCCCCCTCTCCATCCTAATTTTTCAAAAATCAATGGCATGGATGTGAGCGATATTTTAACAATTCTTTTTCTCTCTTTGTGACTCCAAACTTTTGACTTGTGAAAATTAGTAAATACTCCATTTTTGTCTCTAGCGGAAGGGGAATTGAGCCTACTTAGAGAGTTTTCATGTCATGTGTAGTGAGTTAATTTGTTTATATCTCATGGATACTCCATTTTTGTCTCTATGATATGACACTTGTTACCATAGAGAGTTCCTTTGTGAGGGAGAGAGTTTTTGCACTTAAAATTCCTTGTTGCATATGTGGTAGCTTGGTGTGTGGAATTTTCTTTCTTGTGAGGAGGCGTGTGAACAAGTCAAACTGGGTGATTTTTTCATCTCTCAAAAAATGAGGCAAAAAGAAATATAATGTAGTTGAGATCAAAGAGGAGTCATTTATTGAGTATGAGTGATTGATGCATGATTACTCTTCGAAGTCTTTTGTATCCTTGAAAATTGTGTCTATTGAGAAGTATTGTGAAAATAGTCTTGCCCATGTTTGAAGAGAAATTTATGGTAGTAATCATGTTGAAGCCATCATGATCATTTGGGTCATCTAATTTGGGCATAAAAATGCATTGTCTCAAGGTAAAAATAGTGTTACTTGAGGACAAGCATAGCTTTAAGTTGGGGGTGTTGATGAGTGGTGAATTTACTACTTATTTACACTCAACATTCATGTACACTACTATGATTTTAATGTAAAGTGAGACACATTTGTGTTTAAATGTACTAATTACCATATTTTCCTGGTATACAAGTGCTAAGAAGAAAAGAAGCAAACTTGAGCTGAAAAGGATCAAAAAGGAAATTGAAGTGCAAGAGCTAGACAAGCTGAAGCAGGATCAGGATCACCCATGATCACGCCGAGTCAAGCTATTCAACAAACTACGATTGCGATGGACTAGCCGCAATCACGGTGAGTGTGATCGCGACCAATCTTCTGTCATTGTGCAAGGTCAGAAAATGGCCCAAGGGTAGAAACATCATTCTGAACAGCCGACCCCAACACCCATTTAAGGCTCAAAACCCCTTCATTCTAGGGGAATCATTCCACAACCCTACCTCCCATCCTTAGTTTAGGGTTTGGTAATATTTTGGAGCTTGGAGCTTAAATTTACACTAACCTGAGACAAGATTAAATTAGAGGAGCTTTAAAGTATAAATTTGGCTTTGTCTATTGAAGATTCATCTGAGTCTAAGGAATAACTTTGATGGATATCTTTGTATATTTTCCTTCATTATCCATATGATGTGCTAGATCTACTTCTTGGGATTATGCTAGACTAGGGTGTAAATATATTTGGGATGTAATTTGTTTGTGCATTTACTAGTTTGTGATGTGGTTTCTACTATTTCTTGAATAAATTGGTTGGGATTTGTGGGTGAAAGCCCCAAAAACACAAATGAATTTGATGGATGAAAATTCAAAGATCTTAAAAGCTCAAACCATCTTTGAAAAAGGGGTTAAGGTGAAATTTAGGAACCCACCTCATCCTTGAAATAGGGATGTAGGAACC
This sequence comes from Capsicum annuum, assembly GCF_002878395.1. Classification (NCBI taxonomy): domain Eukaryota; kingdom Viridiplantae; phylum Streptophyta; class Magnoliopsida; order Solanales; family Solanaceae; genus Capsicum; species Capsicum annuum. The sequence continues at coordinate 100,472,944 of NC_061114.1, forward strand.
AAAGTGATAGTAGATAATTTATAGGTATGTCTTTCCAAATTTTTATGATCTTAGACATAAGGTTAATTAGGAGGTTGACTATACCATGGGTATCATCCTAGAAATACGAATACCCAATTCAGGTATTGGGTGGCTTTGTTTGACATACTTGTTAGGTACTCGATAGGTTCAATGAGTCACATCTTTAAGGTTTTGTTGAAAAACTAGCCTCAAAGACCTTAAACTTAGTCTACCACATCATCAATGATTAGAATTTGCATCTATCATGCTCCCATGTATAGATTTCCCCTTGGAAAGCATAGTCCCAAGATCCATTTTAATTAATTATACTCTAATTATTCTTAGTCTCGAATTAGTCCCTTAGAATCCCAAGAATTTCCTTTACATTCAACAAGATTGAAAACCCCCTAAACCATTTTGTACCATAGTCTTGAATTTAGTAAGACACTTTTATTTTGAATTTACTCAATCGCTATTCACATTGTTCCTCATGGATTCGACCTCGACTCTTGTTGAGTTATTATATTGACAATTACCGCCTTGCACTTAAATTAATGTGTAATTTGAGTGTTATAAAAAATGGCATTGTTGCCAGGGAACAATTTGACGTGTTAAGTTAGTTTGGAATTTTAGCTTACTTGCTTTGGTTCAAACTTGTAAGATATTGGTTTGTTATTTTCTTTTGTTTCTTTCCTGAGGTAGATTTTTATTTTTCTTTATTTGTTATTATGACATCTTGGAATGAATATGAGTTTGGTGAGTTGAAATCCTATCATGACAATCCATGTCCATATTGTAATGGACCCCTATTTTGACAAGATTGTAGATATGCTTCTCGGAGCGAGATGTGTGCACCATCTCAATCTTATAAGGTGTATGTTTTTTTTATGTGGTGCTCTAGATGGACACGGGAGTGATTGTCCAAATGCCCCTCCCCCGTTATACTAACCTGATTGCTAGTTCATCTTCTAATTTGGATAGGTCTTATGATAAAGAAGAGGTAGAACGAAGCAATGGAAATAATGGTATTGATGAAATGCTTCAACTTATCTTGGAATTGATTAAATCAATGGGGAACAATTTACAACGTTGGAGAGATTGTACAAAATCCCCCTCTCCTTGTTATGCTAACCAAAATGATAGCTCTCCTTATGGATTGGATATGTCTTATAATGAAGAAAGGGAAGAATGAAGCACAATAAATAGTGGTGTTGTAGCAATGTTTGAATGTATCTTGGAGTTAGCAACAACGGTAGAGGAGGAAGCAACTCTTATACTCCATTCCAACAAGGCATTTTGAGAGGAAGTCTTGAAAATAGAAACGTAGGCATGGAAGTTAATCATTCAAACACCACAACCATGCTCACTCTTCTAAATGAGTTGATATTGAAAAATCCTCACCGATTTCCCAGCCAACCAAACCAAAACTTGAGAGATAATGCCAAAAAGGAAGAAATGGTACTAGAGTCGTAAGAAGAAGCCAAGAAAATCCCTTATGAAGACTCTAGTCCATTTTGGGGTGAGGATACAAAAATGGCAACAACTCTAGAATTATGGAAAAGACCTCATTCTAACCACTTATTAGAACTAAGCTCGGTGGAGTTGATGACAATCGATTCACATGAGCAAATGTTTAATGAGGGTGAGAATGAACTATTTCCATATATCTTGGAATTTGTCTTCCCAAAAGGTCATGCTAAGACCCCAATCTTAAAGTCCAAGAAGCTTAAGGATCAATGTCCAATTAGTGGCCTTCTAATGCTCTCACCGTTGTCCAACGATCCCATTCTAAAGTTTGATGCAAAATTGGGTAAATAGTTTAAGCCTTCAAAGTGGCCTGATAGAACATGTGTTGTCATGCCCCTACTTTTTCCTAAAGAGCATCGAAATTAGTGTTGAGAATAGTTGTTGTCATACATTCACGACCACTCATATTATCGTTGTCATGCATTCATGTGAAAGAGCTGAATGCGTGTCATTCACGTTGTTCCTCATGGATTCTACCTCAACTTTTGTTAGGCTATTCTATTGACAATGAACGCCTTTTACTTAAATTAACGTATAAGTTAAGCGTTATCAGGAAGATCAGTCCCTAATATACTGGCCCTTATAGAATCTTAAACTATTTTGTGAAGGTAGCTTATGAGCTAGAGTTGCTTGCAAATTTGGCATCAGTTCATCCGGTGTTCCATGTTTCTTTGTTAAATAAATGTATTGGTGATTCAACTATTGTTGTTTCTTTAGAAACTAATGATGTTCAAGATAACCTTTCTTTCGAAGAAATCCTAGTTGCGATCGTTGATCGTCAGATTCATAGACTAAGGAAAAAAAGTTCCTTTGGTTAAAGTTCTATGGTAGAACCAATCTGTTGAGGGAGCTACTTGGGAAGTAGAAGCAGATATACGTATCAAGTACCCTCATCTTTTCTCTGTAAACTCAGACTCATCTTGAGGTAAAAGATTCCCTTAGATTGACTCTTTTCTATTCTGAGTTCTAACTATATAACCATTCTCATGTCATTGCATGCATTCACGAAATCAGTTCAGTTCATGTATCATGTTTCAGACTTAGTTATGTAATCATGTTTCCAGTCATGCAAGTTCAATATATGATCTCATTTTCGCAAGTATTCTCAGCTAACCAGTCTTATTTAAGGATGAATGTTCCCAAGAGGTAGATATTCTAATACCCCGTAATGTTCTTAGCTAAATTCAGCTCTTAGTTATATGCTTAAGGGATCCAAGACTTGAAATTTCACTAAGTTTTGAGGACTTAGTCATTTTTAAGACCCTTAAACTTCAATGAATTTTATTTTGGTCTTCCCAACCCGGGAACATTGATTTTTGAGTTGATTCATGGTCGGGGATGTTCAAAGTATGTCTCGGGTGAGTTTCAAAATTTTTAGACAAGCATAAGGGCATGTTTGGAAAACCAAACTATCAGCACCACCCAGGAAGGTAGGTGTTGCCCCCTTTAGTTCGCCGGGGGTAAGGTGAGCACTACCTCGTCTAGTTTTTTAGGGTAAGGCGGGCACAGATCGGGTTATTCCTCCGCTCCAAAGCCAGCATCGCCCCCTCCCCATTTCATCCAACTTTTGTTTCTTGGCATTTAAGGGTATCTGTGTTATTTTTCCTCACCCAATTCATCCATAACATGAATTTGGGGATCCCAAAGAGAATTATTGTCATTTTACTCACAAATTATCTCAAGAAAAGCCCTCTCTTTCGCTAAGAATAAACCCTAACTCTTTCACAAGAAATCAAGGAATTCAAGCTTTAAGTTCAATAAAACCTTAATAATCTTCATCAATTCATCTAATGAGGTATGTGTGATGTTCATCCATTAATCCCTTTCACCCATGGAGTCCAAGAACCATCTTTTAGTTTAAATTATGAGTTTTTATATGCTCAAATTGAACTAACTCCATGAATCTCTTGTTAATTCAATTACAAGTTACGGTTATAAGTATTTTCAAGTGGAATAAGTCATATTATGTTTTGAGTGTTGAAATTCCATTTTATGGTCAATTGATTTTGGATAAAACCCCATGCTATGAAATTTATCGTTGTAATCCTATTGTTTCTTCATGTTTAGGATATTCTCATATTTAAGTTCATAGTATTCGCATATTTGATGACATTCCATGTTTAGGTGATTGAACCATAATCGCATACTACAATATTTCCATTTTGATATTGCATTTTTATACACATTCAGTGCTGGTGGGTTATAAACACCCGATACCTATGTGTTTTACATGAATTCATATTTTCAAGTACTAAGAAAGTTAATCTATGAATCTTATTAGTATATTAACATATTTATGATCATGATGAGCACTAACAAAAAAGTAATAATGTTCAGTTGAGTTCAGTTCAATTTAGTTCCAGTGTCAGTTCAGTTGGAAGTAGAATTTAACACCGAGCGAGCTCAAGGATGGGGGCTCATCTGACAGTAGAGAGTGTGACCCCTTGTAGCAATCCCTGAGTTATAGAACTACATAGCTAGTGTAGGTTAGAGATGTATACCTTCCAGTTGAGGGTTGACAAGATGTCTACTTGCTAGTTGAGGGTTGACACATATATCATTAGAGCACCTGCCAGATGAGGGTAACTCCTTAGTCCTTCAGGACACCAGCTTAGTGGATCCACACAACCAGTGTTAGTACTCGTGGCACGGTACTGATACCCTTCTAGTTAGGTTACAAGTTGGACCCCAATTATCTCAGATTGGGGCATGTTGGTTAGATGACACCTCCCACATTCTCAGTATAATATTCGGTGTATTTTTAGTTTAGGTTTTCTTGACCAAGTGTATAGGTTCTCAACTATTCATTTATACAGATTTTAGTCTTTTAGCTTACATATTATTTCAGAAATATATTTATGCTTGATCTTGTATTCTCAGATATCACTGTTTTCATACATTCATGCTTAGTTATTTCATGCCATTCAGTTATTCCTTATGTCATATGCACAGTTCCCCATGCATTTTAGCCAGCCCTCATCTCATATACCAGTACATTCAAAGTACTGATCGAATACTCTTCTTTGCACTATGATGTCTTATATCTTAGGTTCAGAGGCTTAGATTTTTTATCACTTTTAGACAGCTCAGCATAATCAGCAGTAGTAATGGTGAGCCCTCATTCATTGAGGACATGATTATTTTATTTCAGTTATTTTCAGTAGTTCTTCATATTGAGTCAGTCGGAGTTAGTTCGGGGCTTGTCCCATAAACTCCTCCGTCAGTTAGAGGCTTTTAGACAAGACAAACAGTTAGTTAGACAGTTATTCAGTTTATCATTCCTTCAAGTATTATCAGTTGTTTTATAATTGTTAATTAGATTTCAGTATTCTATCATATGTTTCTGACTTGTGGTTAAACCACATTTTCAGTATTCAGATTAGTATTACATTCAACAATTTATCTTCTACATACATGTACTATTGATATTTTATTCAGTGCTCATAGCAGGTACCAGCTCATAGGCTAGCTTGTGGCCACTTATGACCGTAATCACCATTGTTGCAACTATAGCCTTAGGTAATGACTATTTCAATGTGCATCCATCATTCATGATCTAAACTTTAAATAGCTTTCAAATTCTTGTGTTTTTCATGCTTGTATCTTTTCCCTAAATTAATTTTATACAAAAACATGTGTTTAATTATTTTCATTGTGGTGTCATTGTTGGGTTTTGAATATGGGTTGAGGGGTTTGGAATGGTTTGTACATGAATTGAGCTCCCATACTTTTAAATTGCTTGTTTATGCTTTATTTTCATGATTTTGAACCAAATAAATGCATGGGTGTTGTAATTGGAATAGGGAACATGGTTTTTCCTAAATTTTATAGTTTAATGGTTTAGAATTGTCTTTAACCTCAACCCAACTTGTAAAATTGGTTTGAAACATGGATATATACATAATCTACTTCATTTTTGAAACCTTGCATTACATAAAAAGCTAATGGAACATAAATTTGTTTTGAAAGGTCTTAGTGGCCATGGATCGATTTTAAATTGGAAACTTTGGAGTCAATTTGTCTAATTGATTTTTCAATGGCATAATGAAATTGACATGCAAGCTTAAACTTTATTTGGTATGAAGATACCAACGGTAAGTGCCTAATTAAAAGACTCCTTGATTAATAGATGGAAATGTCTATAAATGGTTTTAAATTGGAACTTAAAAGGGGTTGTGTATCTCACTGTGGAAGGTGGAGGTCCCTAGGGGACCGATATTGGAAACCACATTTTTCAGCGTAAGGGTTTATATTGACCGTGTGCATGGTTCACACATTATATATATTTTTGGAAGGGTTTAAGCCTTGATGTCTTTGGCCCATCCTCAAATTTCTCCGGTCTGTGCAGCTAACATGCATTGGGTCTTTTCAGCAAGGTGAGCTGAACCTATATAGCTCATGAGTGCCCTTAGGATGGATCAATCTACGCAACCCAGGTTAATGGTTTTAAATCTCATTCTTAAACCTTGTTCCCTATCCCGGTATCTCATATACGTATATACGATGTGTGAATCAGTACTTTTGGAATGTACTAAGTATGTAGAGGTGAATGGAATAGTAAAATTGATTTCATACATAATCTTAAAACATGCATGCTATCTATAAGTAAACTCACTATTAGGCTGGAATAAACTGAAAGCTGAAAATATCTTAATACATAAGTGACAAACATACTCTGATAAGATGGTGAATCTCTACACTTAGTTTCTATAAAACCTTACCTTAATGACATAAGTAGAACTGAAGATGGGATATGGTAAAACATGGATACTGTTGAATACTGGATCTGAAACTACGTGATGGAGACTGACATAAATCAAGGATCTAAATATATAATCACACTGAGCATGAATGCATCAACATACTAAATGAATGCATCAACATACTAATATATCTGATTAAGTAAATAGCTGATAGTTGAATATTGGTTATATAAGACTAAACTGTTCTTAGCCTGAATAACTGGATTGAGACTATAGAGTATTATGCATATGAGGTATGGATTGACTGAGAAACATGAGATAACTGAGCATGAATATGTGAAAACTGTATTATCTGAGAATGTAAAACCAAACATATAATATGATTCTAAAATAGTCTGTAAACTAAAGTAATGAAATACTAATAATGGAATAACTGATAACTGTATGTTATGGTCAAGAAAACCTAAAACAGAGTTACTGATCTGATTACTAGACTGAGACTATGACTGAGACTATAACTGGGACTATAACTGAGACTGTAACTGAGACTGTGACTGAGACTGTAACTACGACTATAACTGATACTGTAACTGAGCTCATACTGGAACTAAATACTGAGTTCTAACAACTGAGTAACTGATAGTTGAGAATACTGATAACTGAGTTACTAATAATTGGGTGACTATTTTTGACAGTCCTGATTCTGTAAAACTGAACTGAGTTCTATACTGAGTATGAAACTGAAACTATAACAGTGTGAGTGTTTATCTAACCGACATACCCCGATTATAAACTAAGTTAGGGTCCAACTTGTGACCCCAGTTGGAAGGGTTTTATCACCTTGCCAAGGGATATTAACAATGCTATATCAACCTTATGGCAGGAAGACTCATGAAATATATATATTATTGCGTCAACCTAAATCTGGTAAGAAGGCTCATGAAATATATATATAATTGCGTCAACCCTAATCTGGTAGGAGGATGACTTACCCTATGCTGGCTACGTAGTTCTATAATGTAGGGACTGCTACTAAGGGTTAAACCCTCTGCTGGTAGGAATTCCCCCATCCCTGGGTTCTCTCGGTGCTAATTCCTACTCCCAACTGAATAGATACTGAACTGATTACTAGACTGTACTAGGCTTGACTGAACTATTACTGGTCGTGCTGACTAACTAAATTGGACTGAGTTCACTAAGTTCTGTAACTGACTGAGTACTACTATTTATGACATTACTAAGACTATTCTGAAGCTACTGTAGTTCTAGTTAAAAAGATAGATTTTTGGGTATTGAATACCCTTCAAGACTCGATAACAATAACACCAACACCATACTAAGGCTTTGAGGAAATGACAAATAGTCATTATTTAAAGAAACTCATCACTTGGGCATTTTATCGAACACTTGCAATTCATGGTTTAAACTAAGAATGTGGATTGTTTTAGACATGTAGCAATAACATGAATTCAACATTAAAAATCACCAATTAAGGCTTTGACATGTGATAATTCATTAAACACTTGGGGATCATGAACTTGTACATGGGAATATCTTAAACATGGGAGCATAGCATAATCACATAACTAAAATCATGAATTGGGGAAATTCACATGTAATTCTCTTAAAATAGGACATGAACATTTCATCAAAACATGTAAAGTTCATATCTTGAACATAAGAATGTCTTAAACATGAGGGAGCAATAGGGTTCCATGGCCAAATTCATAACTTAGGGATTCATCTTGAAATTGATTGGACATAATATAGGAATTTCATCAAATATGTGGAAGGCATGAATTTAAAACATGGGGATATTGCTAAACATCATGAATTTAGGATCTATCATGGAATTTACTTGAATAAAGCATGGAAAACTCAAAGTCATAGCATAAGAAATTCAAAATCTTGCAGGGAATAACACATGGACTGAATTGAATTAAAAACACCATGAAAACATGAAATTCATTCTTTCTTGAACATAAAAAATACCATAATAATGGAAAATTCATTCTTTGTTTAAGTAAAATGGATTTTTGGGCTCCATGGGTAAAAGAGGACCCATGGATGAACTCCCACATACCTTAAAGCATTAATCATAAAGGAGAAACACAATCTTGAAATCATTCTTGAATTAGGAAACTTAAGTTCTTGTTTTTCTTGAAAAAAATTTGATGAAGTTCTTGATGCTCTTGAGGGGGCTAGGGTTTTTCTTTGAGAGAAAAGATGAATAATAGAGTGTATAACGCTTTTAGAGGCTAAAATTAAGTGTTATGGACGGATTTGGGTGAGGGATAGTAACCAAAGTGCCCCTAGACCCTTTAGAAATAGTGTGGGAAACAATTTTGTAACGCATTGTCCATCGCGTTGCATTGTCGCATCGCTAATCTCATCAACAACTGATGTGCTGCGTCCCAATCGCGTCAGCTTACTGTCTCTCATGAAAAATGCCATAACTTTTCACTCGGGTATCAAATTTTGGCAAAATATGTATCGTTTGAATTCTAATTCAATTATCTACAATTTGGTGGGTCTTGAGCTGCAAATTTTCAAGTATATAAAAATTTATACACACTCAAAGTAGACCCTTGTAGAATCAAATACCAAACTTTGAACAAATCAAAGGCTCTAAGCTCAATTTTGTTCTAAGTGATTCTTATGAATATTTTTCACCTCAAAAGCAAATCAAACATGAGGATAAAGATCATAAAACTCATATTTGGATGGGATTTATTTAGATTATAGCTTATTTGAGTAGGAACGATGGTTCAAAGACTAGCCCAAAATGTGGGGTATTACATTAGAGTAGGTCGAATTATGTCAGAGTTCACAGTTGATGAGCCTCCCCCTATTTTAAAAGGCCTATTCCAGAATATTGGTAGTTTATTTTGATTTATGGTTTGACTGAGAGCCTTTTCCCAGCTTTCAGATAGATATTGGTCTTTGGTATTGTCAGAGACTTTGTAGATTGATGTCATGTGTATTTTAAATTTATGAATTAATTTTAGTATTATTCAGTGGAAGTAAGAGAATGACCATATTTTCGTTTTTCTATATTTTAATATTTCCTAACTGTATATGAATTATGCATATAATTGCCAGTTAGAGAAGCACTCTCAGACCTTCATGGTTTGGGATGTCCATCACGGCTAGGGCCTCAGTTCGGGTCGTGATAGTTATTTATACACATTAAGGATGTTAGGATATGGATAAGGGTAATGAACATGAGAGTTTAAATTATTAACCTAAACGATGTAGCTCGCTCTATCCAAAGGCACCCATGAGCTATATAGGTTCAAATCCCTCTGCCGAAATGGCCCCAATGCATGTTAGCCGCACAAATCAAAAAATCCAAAGGAATCAACTTGGTCAAGAAAATGTTTTGGCAAAGAAGTCCTGAAATGCAGGTAACTTTAACAGTTTTTATTCCAAGGATCATAGCCATCAGGCCTATCTAACTCACCCTATTCAATTAAATCTTTGAGATTATATAGATGGTCAGTCATGGGCTACTCAACAACTTTCAGTTGCTAAAAACCAATGAGCTTTTTATTCTTTGGCTAACACGACTTTTCTATAGCGAGGTTTCTATACTTATGATATTGTGGGGTAGTTAAAGAGAGAGTGTCCTCAGGTACAAGATAGGTTATAGTTCCAGCAACAACAGACTAGTGTTGTGGTTCCTACTAGTAGAGGTAGTGGAGGTAATGGTAATGGTAAGTTTTGTCCATCGTATGGATGAGGTAATCATAAGGGATGTTGTGGGGGAAACTAAGGTGGCGGTAATTTAGGAGAAGGTGGGGCGCATCCTACTTAGGAGGTTTTCTATATTAATAATCGAGCTCACTATTATGCTTTTTTGGGCAAGCCTAAGGTCGAGGCTTACAATGTTGTCATTATAGGTACTTCTGTCATTTGTGACTATAAGCCTACTATTTTTTTATACTAGTTCCACTTATTATTATGCTCTATTATATTTGATTTGAGATTGGACTTGATTTATGATATACTTGACTCTACTATAATATGTATACTCTGATTAGAGACTATGGTGGTGACCCATGTGTATTGTGCTTGTTTTGTATTGTTTATGGGTTTCCATACTTGAATAGATTTGATAATCTTAAATATGCTTAATTTTGACATTAACCTGGGTATGACTTGGCTATCTCTATATCATGTTGTTCAAAATTATAATGCTAAGATAGAAACTTTAGAGATGCCTAGGATGGATAAGTTAGAGTGGGAATATGTGTATAAGCTTAAGCCTGTGCAAATTATATTTTGTATTTGGGCTAAGAAACTAGTCAGGAGAGGAAGTTCAACCTTTCCAACACATCTATGAGATATTAGTGCATAATTTCCTTTTGTTGAGTCAATCCTCATGGTGTTAGAATTTTAAGAGGTATTCCTATAGATTTTATTGGTACGCCTCCAGATCGGGACATTAACTTTTTTCTTGATTTGGAGCCAACACTCACCATATTTTTATTCTTCTCTTTCGAATGACTCCCAATAATTTGAGAGAACTCAAGACTCAGTTGCAGGAGTTACTTGATATGGGATTTATTCATCCTAGTTCTTGTTCTTGGGGTGCTCTAGCGTTGTTCATTAAGTAAAAGGATAGTAGCATGAGAATGTGTACTGACTACAGATAGTTAATTAAGGCTACCATTAGGAATAAGTAATCCCTTTCTTCAAAAAATGATTATTTTGGCTAGTTGCAGGGTGCTTTAGTTTTTTTAAAGATAGGCTTGAGGTAGGGTTACCACCAATTAAGGATTTTACTAAGGGATATACCCAAAACAACTTGTAGGTCTTGATATGGTCACTACAAGTTCTTGGTAATATCATTTTTATTGCCTAACGCACTGGTAGCTTTCATGATCTTGATGAACAGTGTCTTTAAGTCATTTTCAAATTATTTTATGATGATTTTTATTAATGATATTTTGGTTTACTACAAGGGTAAGGAGGATCATGCAAGTCATATTCTCAAGATTTTAGGGATTTTAAAAAGCAGGTGTACGCTAAGTTCTCTAAGTGCAAAGTTTGGTCGTCTTATATTTTCTTTTTAGGGAATGTGGTTTGAAAGTAATGGTAGATCCCTAAAAGATTGTGGATGTTAAGAATTAGGCTTGGCCTAACTCTATGATTGAGGTTAGAAGTTTTATTGGTCTTTCTATTTACTATCGTAGGTTTGCTAAGAATTTTGCCTCCATCACTACTCACTTGACAAGGTTGAACAAGAAGAAGGTTCCATTTGTATAGTCGGATAAGTGTGAAGAGAGATTCCCAAAATTAAAGACACTTTTGACTATATGTCTTATTTTTTCTTTGCTAGTTGAAGGCAAGGATTTTATTTTATGATGCTTTATTCTCTATATTGGGTGTTAAGTTGATGCGGGATAGAAATATAATTGCTTATGTTTGAAGGAAATTAAAGCCTCATGAGAAAAATTATCCCACACATGAATTGGAGTTGGCAACTGTGATCTTTACACTTAAGATTTAAAGACACTACCTCTATAGTGTCAAGTGTGAAATGTTCACAAACCATTGTAGTTTGCAACATGTTTTAACCCTAAAAGGATTGGAATTTAATCCAGAAGAGGTGGATAGAATTATTGAAGGAAAATGATATGACCATCCAATACCATCTGGGAAAGGCCAATATAGTGGCAAATTCATTGAGCAAGAAAGTAATAAGTATGGGTAGTCTTTCTTGTTTGAGAGTTTCGAGAAAATATCTGGCTAGGGAGATTCAGACTTTAGCATCATAGTTTATGTAGTTTGGTGTTTCTAAAATGGGTGGAGTGTTGGATAATATTGAGGTAAGGTCAATATTTCTTGGTTAAATAAAGGCCAAACAGTTTAAAGATGAAAAGTTAAACAAACTTTTGAAAAAGGTAGTGAGTGATGATGTTTTTGATGCCACACTTGATACGTGGGGGGTATTGATGGGAGAAGGCGCATGTGTGTGCCTCAGGTTGGTGATTTGATTCTAAGTTTGCTTGCAAAAGTTCATGGTTTTTAGTATTCCACTCATTCGGTTGCAACCAAGATGTACCGTGAGTTGAAATAACTTTATTGGTGGCCCTAGTTGAAAAGAGATATAGTAGAGTATGTGTCTAAATGCCATAACTATCAACAAGTGAAGTGCAAACATCAATGGCATGTGGGTTTACTTTAGAGGATCTCCGTGAAAATAAGAGTGGATAGCTATGGACTTTATGGTATGTTTTCTTAAAACCTTGGGTCAACATGACTCAATTTGAGTCATCATAGATATGCTACCTAAGTTGGCTCATTTCATCCCTTTTAAAGTGGATTACAACTCAAATTAGTTAGCTAATATTTATATTAAAGAGATATTGAGGCTGCTTTTGGTGCCCATTTCCATTATTTTTGGTGGAGGCACACAATTTATCTCTATATTTTAGGACAAGTTACATAAAGAGTTGGGCATTAAGCTTGACTTTAGCACTATTTTTCATCCTCAGACTAACGGCAATCGGAGAGGACTAATTAGGTGCTAGAGGATATGTTAAGGGCATATGTGATTGGATTTGATGGTCATTGGGATAAATTTATCTCATTGTATGAGTTTTTATACAATAATAGCTACCATTCTAGCATAGATATGGATCTATTTGAAGAACTTTATGGGATAAGGTGTAGATCACACCCATAGGATGGTTCAAAGTTGGTGATATAAAATATTTAGGGATGGAATTAGTAAAGGAAGCTTTGGAAAAGGTGAGACTCATTCAAGTCAAGTTGTTAATAGCCCAGAGTATGCAAAGGAATATACAGATCACAAGGTGAGTAATATGTCATTTAAACTCGGAGAGCAAGTCTTGTGGAAAGTATCTTCTATGAAGGGAGTTCTATAGTATGGAAAAAAGGTTAAGATTAACCCTCTATATATTGGTTTATTTTAGGTTCTTGAGGATGTGGTCCCAGTAACTTACAGGTTGGTGTTACCACCAAGCCTATCAGATGACAACCCAATGTTCCATATGTCTATGCTTAAGAGATATTGTTGGGATGGGGATTACAACATTAAATGAGATTCATTTTTACTTGATATGAGTATGTAGTATTAGGTGTAATTGATTAAGATTTTTGATTGGGAAGTTAGAAAGTTGAGGACAAAGGAAAATTTGTCTATGAAGGTTTAAAAGAAGCACCGTCCTATTGAGGAAGCTACTTGGAAAACTAAGAGGGGCATAAAGGACAAGTACCCTCACTTGTTTGATGATACCTTTTTTTTCTTACTTTCTTATCTTATTCTACTTATTGAAATATTTGGGAATAAATTATGGATAAATTGGTATCTGTTATAATGATCCTTTTTATCATTATGGGTAAGTCTAGCATACCAAAATTTGAGTTAAGGTTTTCCCTGAATTGAGAGTTATAAATTCAATCTAGGTTAGTCTTTGAAAAATTTCTAGCATAGTACGATTTAGGAAATTTGGGAATGGATTGGTTGAAATTTATACAATTTGAGGTAATTTTGGCACTAGTCAAGTCAATTTATAAGTGAATTTGGGTGGGTAGAAATCTTGATATCAAACTTAACATAAAAGGGTTGGTTTGAGATATTAAAATTTGTGGGTGGATTGTCAAAAAGGAAAAACTAGAAGCAATCTCAAGTTTCTACTTTGCCTTACCTACTATAGAGGGTAGCAGGCTGCTATTACTCTATCACTACAGTGGGAGTCAACTTTGGTCAGTGCCTCCATAGCAAGTGGATCCTGCTATGGCATAGCTTCTATAGCAAGATAGGACTACTATATCAGGATATGCCCTAATTAAAGAAGAAAATACCCCAAAAAATTATTTTATTCTTTATTTGTATAAGGGCTGAAAGCGGCAATTTTGAGTAGTTTCTATAAGTTAATCACTCACATTAACTAGTTTTCTGATTTCTAACCCTTATAATCACTAGTTTGTGGGTTTTGGGGAGGAATTAAATTAACCTACAATTATGTGAATTGGTTATAAAACCCTTGGGTTTGGTTAAAAAATTTTGAAATTACCCTTACATGACTATAATTTACCATTGTAACCATAAAATTAGTTGGATTAAGGTAGAATGATGATAAGAACCCGTCGAATAAAGGGAATGATCATGAAATTTAACTTGGAAATTAAGGATTAGGTTATAATCCTTGATAATATTTGTTTATTTGGATTATTATGTGTTGTATTAAAGTTTTTTTTACCCTAATCAAACCAAGGTTGTGAGAAAGGGCAAAGCTTAAGTTTGTAAGAGCATTTTGAGCTTTGATTGAGGGAGGTGATGATTTGATATAGTTGAAACCCAAATTGTTCATATGTTCTTGCTAATTGTTCCTTTATATTGCTTGTTACAATGCATGTTCAAGGAAAATGAATGACTATTTGATATCTTAAGTTTAAGTCACATGTAATGAACTTATTACTGTCATCATTGTGGCTATGATTGTTGTGATATATATATATATATATATATATATATATATATATATATATATATTGATTTTTGTGAGATGTACAAATATTTGGACATCTTTATAGGATAATTGCTATAAGGTTGGCAGGCACTTCATGACTGGGATTGACCCATAGACAAGAGTTTATCCCTTGCAGGCCATGGTTAGTAGGTGGCAATAAGGCCCTTATCATATATGTACATAGTAAAGGTGAGCGTGATATTTCTTCATGTGAATCGAGATTATGTGTTTATTTTTTATATTTTTTCCTTGAGTAAATTAGACTTATGTGTTGAGTTGTTATATTGTTTCCTTGAGTGAATTGGGTGTATGTGCTTACTTGATATATTTAGTTTCTAGAGTAAATTAGAATTCATTATTTTTATCATTGTTGTTATTGGAATGGATCCTTGAGAGGTTGGGTCTACTTTTAAATTATAGGTATTCTTTTTAATTATCTCTTTACTTGTGCAACTGAGATATGGATAATTAGGGTTGAGTCATGGCTTGCTGACTCTGATTCTTATTGGTAGTCATGGTCTTGATTTGAGTGGTTTCTCACCTTGACTTACATTGACTAAATTCTATGTTGTTGTTGAACAAGGTTAAGTGTCATAAAATTAAGGTAAGTTTACATGGTAGGTGTTCATGGTTGTTCTCTCTTTATTAAGTTATGGTTTCTTGTTCATATATATCTCATTTTAGGTTGGCCGGTGATTCTACCAATATGTCGTTGTTTCATAATAAAAGGGCCCAAACATCAAGTCATGAGCTTAGTCAGTCGAAGATCAGTTTTGGGAATCGGTCATCCTTTTAGAAAAATTCATCATGGCTAACACTGTCATCATCTAGTACACCTACATCTAGAACCAAGTATGATTACAAGGTTAAGATACAATGTTTTTGTTCTCAAGATAGTATTATAAAGGGGTTCATAACTTATCCTCCTTGTAACAAGTGTGGGAAAATTCATCCTAGTGAATGCTTGTATAGTAGGGATGGTTGCTATAGATATAGTCAAATTAGCCATAGGCTTAAGAAATATTCCTCTGTCAGGTAGGGAAGTTGTAAAAATAGATCTTAGGATACTTTATCATCACCTCCAGTAGGCCAAATTATTCAAGAAGGCACAACTTTAGGTGCAAGTGGTAATTAGACCCGTTTTTATATTTTTTTCTTCTCGTTAGTATCAAGAGACTTCCTCCAATGTCAATACTAGTATGTTCAAGGTCTTATTTATTGACGTTTATACCTTGTTAGATCCTAGAGCTATTCTATCTTTTGTATCTCCTTATGTTGCTACAAATTTTGGAGTTAGAACCAAAAAACTCCTAGATCCCTTATATGTTTCCCTACTAGTCAGATAATCTATTATAGCTAGAATAATTTATTTGAGTTATCCCATTTCTATCCATCGTAAGGATACTACAATTGATTTAGTAGAGGTAGATGTGATATAACTTGATATTATTTTGGTTATGGATTGGTTGTGTTCATGTTATGTCTCAATTGACTATAGAACTAGAGTTGTAAGATTCCATTTTCCTAATGACCCACTCTTAGAATGGAAGGGGCAATCCTGCAATACCTAAGGGTTATTTCATCGCATATATCAACGCTACAAAAATAATCTCTAAGGTATATATCTATAATTTAGTGAGGGTTAAGGATTCTACCTTCGAGACCCCAACTCTTTAGTCAGTTCCAGTATTAAATGAATTTCTATAAGTCTTACCCCAAGATCTTCTTAAAGTTTCTCCCAATAAAGAAATAGACTTTGTGATAGATATGTTTCTTGATATTCATCCTATCACCACCCTGACTTATAGAATGGCCTCACCTGAGTTAAAAAAGTTAAAAAAGCATATAAAATATCTTTTCAATAAGGGGTTTATCAGGCTTAGTATTTCCCAATGGGGTTCTCTAGTGTTACTTATGCGTAAGAAAGATGGTTCCCTTAAAATATGTATTGATTATCGCCAGCTGAACAAGGTATCAATAAAAAATACGTATCTTATTCCTAGGATTTATGACTTATTCGTTCAACTTTAGGCTGCCACTAGTTTCTATAAAACTAATCTTAGGTCAGGTTACTTTATTTGCAAGTTATTAAATATGACATCCTAAATATAACTTTCCAAACTCGATATGGTCACTATTAGTTTCTTGTTATGTATTTTGGACTAACCAATTCTCCTGCAACTTCTATTGACCTAATAAATAGTGTATTTAAATAATATCTTGGCATATTCGTTATTGTGTCATGTGTAAAATCCTAATTTACTTCCTCTGTGAGGGTGAGCATGTTGAACACCTTAGAGTTGTTCTTTAGACCCTTATAGATAAATAATTGTTTTCAAAATTTATCTTAACTGTGAATATTGGTTAAGGTCTGCTACTTTCCTTGGTCATATTATTTTTAATGTGGAGATATAGTCGACTCTAACAGATTAAGGCATTTAGAAGTTAGCTTGGACTGTTAACTCCAATAGATAGTAGGGGTTTCTTAGGCTTAATTAGCTGCTATAGGATATTTTTAGAGGGGTTTCCTTTCATTTAAGCCTCGTTTATTAAGTTGACTTAGAAGATGGTAAATTTATAGCGTTTTAGGGCTTATGAGAAGAGCTTTTAGGATTTGAAGGCTCAGCCTACTTCTGACATTATTAGAGGGTACATATGGTTTTGTGGTGTATCATGATAAGTCTAGAGTTGAACTTGGTTGTATTTTTTAATGTAGAATAGTAAGGTGATTTCTATTATTCTAGAAAGAACAAATTTCATGAGAAGAACTATCTGACTCATAATCTTGATATAACGGCTACAGTATTTCCTTTTAAGATTTTGCATCATTATCTATATAGTGTGAATGTTGGTGTGTTTATATATCATAAGAGTCTGCAGTATGTTTTCACTAGAAGGATTAGAATCTTTAGAAGAGTATATGTCTTGACCTCTTCAAGGATTATGACATATGTCTTGACCTCTTCAAGGATTATGACATCAGTGTTCTATAGCACCAGAGTAAGGCTAATGTGCATGTTGATGCTCTTAGCAGGTTGTTGATGCAGACTATGGCACATGTAGAAGAAGGTATGAAAGAAATTGAAATAAAGGTTCCTAGACTCACATATTTAGGATTCTGGCTTGCATATTTTGATGATAGTGGTGTGATAGTGCAAAATAGTTATGAGTCCTTATCGGTGATGAAAGAGAAAATGATAATGACCACGTATTTGTTTAGTTGAAGGATTTAGTCCATAAGTAGAAATTAGATATTTTTTCTTATGTTGAAGGTAGTATTATTAAATACTAGGGTAGGTTGTAGTGCCCAATATAGGTGGATTGAGCACATGGATTTTGTTCAAATCCCACAGTTCTAGATATTCAATTCATTCATGATCTACTAAGATATATCATGCCGTGAAAAAGCCTTTTAGTGAAGTGATTTAAAAAGGATATTGCAGATTTTGTAATAAATGTATTAATTGTCAGTAAGTGATGGTTAAACATCAAAGGCTTGCCTTTGCAATGCCTTCTGCTTTCTTTATTTATAGAACAAAAAGCAGTTTTTACAATCAAACTTTACACACATTTTTTAAATTTGTAAATATAGCTACATGGAAATGGGAGATGATAAATATGTATTTCATCATACGCTTACCTCGTATGCATTGCCAATATTATTCGATTTGGGTGATAGTCGATAGGATGACTAAGTCTACTATTTTCTTACCTATCAAAACTATGGATTTAATAGAGGATTATGCTATGTTGTATATTCATGAGCTAGTTTGGCTTCATGGAGATCCTTTTTTCTATAATCTCAGATAGGGATACCTAGTTTACATTCCAGCTTTGAAAGTTATTTTAGAAAGTCTTAGGCACCTTAGAAGACCGCTGTATAACTTTACATCCATAGACTCTTGAGGATATGTTAAGGGTGTGTATTATTGATCTCAAAGGTAATTAGGACAATCATTTGCCTCCTACTTAATTCACTTATAATAACAATAATCATTTCAAGATTCATATGACGCCATTTGAGGCACTTTATACGTAGAGATGCATGTCTCATATCGATTGGTTTGAGGTAGGTAATGGTGCTCTAGTAAGGCCAGACTTATTTGATCATGCCATAAAGAAATTCATTTTAACAAAAGAGTAGTTAAAGACTACTCAAAGCCAATAGAAGTTGTATTCTAATGTGAAGTGTATCGACTTAGAATTGATGATTGGGTCTTTTTGAAAGTTTTACCTATGAAAAGGTGATGCAGTTTTGTAAAAAAAGAAAGTTTATTCATTATTACATAGGTCCCTACTGAGTTTTGAGTACTATTAGGATGGTTTCTTATGAGTTGGATTTTCCTAATCAATTTGCATTAGTACATCATATGTTTTATGTATCCATGCTTAAAAATTGTATTGGGGTCCATTACTTATCTTCCTTTAGAAAAGGCTAGGATTATGGATAGCCTTTTGTGTGAAGAAATTCCTATTGAAATTTTGTATTGCCAGATTCACAACTTGAGATTGAAAGAGGTAACATCAGTTAAGGTGTTGTGGAGAAATCAATAAGTCTAGGAGGCTACATGAGATGCTAAAGAAGCTATTAAGTCTAGATATCAACATTTTTTCACTCCTACCAATGATAACATTTTAGGTGATGATCTTCTTTCGATAGAAATTTATAAAAACTTTCATGTTTGAGATTATCATCTTACATTTCCATGTTTAATGCCACATACTCTCTGGTCTTGAACCTAGTCTTGGGATGAACCAGATCAGTTTATAATAGCAAAGCAAAATCTTTGATAGTTAAAGAGAGTAGTTTCATTCATCTTTTCAATCTATTTTTCAGTCTTCATTCGAGGATGAATGATCCCAAGGGGGAGATACTGTAACATCCTAAATTTTTTATCTATAATCTGGGCTATTCTTTGAGTGTGTATTGACCTTAATATAATGATTCCAAATTTATACATAGGTTCTAAGACTAATTAATTAGTGTGATAAGATATGTGAATATGAATTAAGGTCATAATGAACCTCTAGCTAAAAGTTTAGTTGAAATCTTCTTTAATAATTATGTTTTCGTATAAGATTTCACTAGGGTCAACTCCAAATTACCACTACTCCAAGAATATGAAGAGTTTTGTAGCTCCAGACAATCGAATTAAAAGTCTTCGAGTCTTCTTTACAATTTCATTAACCATTCTTCAATCCAATATTGGAATAAAAAAGTAATAATTATTTTACTAAAAAAGTATACATCTACCAATGGAAGATGGAAGGAATGACAAACCATTACCTAGATAAAGTCCCATCACCGGAGTCATCTTGCCTATTGAGTGAGTTCAAAATTTTCAAAAAAGTCAATGGTTTGGACCATGATCCATCGGGGCACCAATGATTCATTACCTAAATTGTTCTAATGGGAAATTTTTGCACTTTTGTATAGTTATTTTAGGAGTAATTAGACCTTTTCTTATACAAGGGCCTTCCCAGCAATTTTAAATACCCTAAAGGGTTATTTCTCTGAAAAAGATCTACAAGCTCTCTCCTAAATTCTTTCCCTTCTCCCAAACACTCAAAACACATAAGAGGAGTTATTAAACACCATAACTCCAAAGCTCCCAATTTCAGTATTTTCTTTAATAACTCTTCTTTGATATGTATATAACACTTCTATAGGGGTATTCCTTTTACCCCTAATTCCAAAACTTTCTAGTTTTTATGCATTTATTTTTATAGTTATGGTTTATAAATTCACTTTCAAATCCACCGTTTTATTATCAAATTTCATGATTTCTTGAAGTCTTTACTCTTCATTATAGATTTTATGACTAATGTATTTCTTTTTACACTTAACAAGGTTTCCTTATATCACTTTATGATTCTTGACATGATCTTGTACATTGATATTGAGGCTATATGTTAAATATTTGGCATATTTTAGAACGTATGAGGTATGATTTTTACTGCAGCTTCAGCTTCAGTTTCATATATTATGCTTAGATATGCTATGCCAAGTGTTATCTTGGGATAATTTGTTCCAACCATCGTGTCTTAGATAGGGTGTAGACTTGTGGAATCATATATATACCATTCTTATCATCAATATTATCTTCATATGATTATGTATCATTCACCTTATTCATCCTATCTATTTGATTATATTGCCTTGATTTGGCATATGGTGAATTGATTATAAAGTTGAATATTTATTCCTTGTCTTGAACAACTAGGAAAGGGAGATTATTTTAATAAGAACTATTATTTTCATGTTGAATTCACTATTAGATAGGGTAATGCTTTCTTAGTTATAGGTTCATATAAATTGTTTGGTTAATGGTAAATTAGGTGGTTCTCGCCATTGCTTTGAATTAAGATCGATCAATGTTGCTACTGAGTACAAATGGATTAGTAATAAAGATTATTTATTTTCTCCACTTAATTTATAGGTACTAAGATGACCATTCTAGGAAATTGACTTATCCTTTTTTCATGCGAGGATGTTTGGACTTTTGAGCCTTGAAGGTAGGTACAAAGGCTTCTACAAATTTCTTTTATATTTCTTAGTGTCATGTCATTGTATTGGGGATATTCAAGATATTTTGGTTGTATTTCACTTTTCAAGAGGTCTAACTTATGAATTTTGGGATTTAGGGATGGTTGTTGTCCTTCTAACTTCTTTACATGTTAATTATGAATTTTTAGTTTGAAAGTTATGATTCTTTTACACTTCACTGTATTCAATTATTTTTTATGGTTTGTGTGTTTGTTTGGATTATATATAATGGTGGGATAAGATATGTTCCATCATAATTTGATTTTTGGGTCATGGTATGTATGTATTATAGCTTGAGGTACATTCTTCTCACAATAACAAACCAAGTCTAGTAGAGTTCAAAAAATTGGTATAGAGGCATCCATTATCTATATTTAAGAGGCTATGAACTTTAGGAAATTTATTTTTACTTCCTTATAGTGTGAAACAAATTTAATCATTTATTGGTATTCCTTGTCATATTATCTTAGATATGGTAAGGACTCATCGTCTATGGATGAAGATCAAGAGCCCATTCTTGCACCTGTGCTTTCTACCGCCATGTTGGAACACAAGAACATGGCAAGGGGTGTGGTAGGAGTTGAGACTAATTTTGAGGCGGAGTTAGGTACAATGTAGGTGCTTGAGTTCTAGCAAGGTCAGAGTGTCTTGAGATTGATTTTGGGTTGAGGATAGTCAGGCTCAGGAAAATAAAGTGTGCCTAGTTTAGGCTCTACCTAATTTTGTTAGTACAACACTGCTTTGGGACTCTTTCATTTGGTTATTGAGCATATTGGAGAGTTTGGCTCAAGGTGGTGGGCAAGCCATTTTATTATTTCAGGATCTAGAAATTCAACTAGCGGACCTAATAACTAGATATAATAGTATGCCCTTGCCAGGTGTAGGTCTCCTCGGTATGGCTAGGAAATCCATGTCAGATGAGGCAAAAATTAGGTTTGACAGGTTTAGAAAGATGGATCCATAATAATTATAAGGTGTATGAAGCAAGAATACATATGAGTTTCTTGTGAGTTTTCATGAGAGGCTCCAAAGTGTGGGGTTAGTTGAGTCCCACGAGGTTGATTACACTACTATGCAAATGTGTGTCCCAGCCAAGTAGTTGTGATGCTCCTATATTAACTCGTGTCTGCGGGTTCTCCTCCGATGACTTGACCTCTGATTACAAATGCATTTCTTGATTAATTTGTTGCTCATAACATAAGAGAAGAGCGTAGACATTAACCTGAGCACTCGAATCAAGATGGTATCTAAGAAACTGAGTAGGACGATATGCAACATATTTATCATCAACATTAACTTTATTTATTAAGTGGTATGTACCTTATTCATCTTATCAATTTGATTTATTGGCTTGATGTCACGTCTGGTGAATCAATTGTAAGGTTGAATGTTTATTCCTCATCTTGAACAACTATTAAATATGGATTATTTGAATAAGAACTATTATTTTGATGTTGATATTAACTATTTTTCATGACCTGAGGCTACCCCCTAGTCGTAACACTGTGATTGAAGTCACAAGTGATCCCAAGCTAACTCAGGATCTGTCAGATGCTATAAGTACTGAAAGAAAATTACATAATACCATGCAGAAGTCATTTAGAAGAATCTAATAATCAGGACAATATCAATGATGTCTAAAATATACTAACTGTAAAACATGTCTAATTGACTAATTGTCTAAAAGCCTCTAAAACATGGGGAGTTGATGAGACAAGCCCTGAACAAACTTTGACTAACTGAAATAAAATAAGGTACTAAAATTAATAACTGATAACTAGTCCTCGATAGATGAGGACTCACCACGACTAATGTTGATCGGCATAGGAATGGACTATGTACGATACGGGAGCTAAGCGTCCAAAACTATGTTATAAGACAACATAGTGCAAAAGAGAGTATGTGATTAGTAATTTGAATTTACTCCTATGTTATAAGATAACATAACGCAAATGAGAGTATGTGATCAATATTTTGAATGTACTGGTATGTATGATTGAAGCTAGTTGATACACATATACACTGGATTTGAATGCATGAACATGAATGAATGAACATGAAAATCGAATACAAGACTAAGTATAAACATATACTGAAATAATCTGAATTACTGGATAACTAATATACTAAAAAATTGTTCATGCAAACCTAAAATGAACAAAATATGAATATTAAACTGAGGACTTTAGGATCTAGCTACAACCGACATACCCAAACCTGAGCTAATCGGGGCGCAACCTATATCCCCAATTGGAAGGGTGTCAATAACTTGCCAAGGTACCAACACTGGCTAGCATGGATCCAATAATCTAATGTTCCAAAGTACTATGGTGTCATGCCTCTACTAATGGGGGACCCCTTATAATCTATGATGGCATTGTAGGTCTAAAACTTAGGGACTGCTACTAACAACTCATGCCTAATAGACGGGGGAGCCACCATCCCTACGTTCACTCGATGGTAAGTGTTACTCTCAACTAAATACTCTGAATAATAATTAAAATATAAAATGATAACTACTATGCTCAAGTCATAGGATTCTAAAAATAATACTACATATATGAACAGAAAAAATCATGAACTTATGAACCGATGAATGTTTGAGCCCTCTATATCGGGTGTTCATAACCCACCAGCATAGACTAAAGAAACTGATCATAAAAGTGGTAAAACTAACCATTTTAGGAAAACTAATGAATATTTCTCAGTGTTTCACTAACTGGTTATGATTTAGACAATGAAGATTACTAAACATATGGAAACATAATTCTCATAAGGAAACATATTTTCATGGTATATAACCAAACAACTGAGAGGGAGTAGATAGAATTCATAATTTACTTAAAATTAAATACAAAGGGGCAACGGGTTTGTACTTGTAAATTAAGGGAATCCTTGGAACTCAATGGGTGAAAGGGGCTCACTGATGAATATCCTACATACCTGAGAAGAGATGCCTTGGTGATATCCTTGAAATTGATCTTATTCTTGGGAAATTCTAGTTTTCTCTTGATGTGAAATTGAGAAATTACCCATTTTGGTTTCTATGGAATGAATTATGATTTAATTATCTATTTGGGGATTTTGAGCCTTTTATATCACCCTTTGGGAAGCCTAAACAATGTGGGTTTGGATTTCAAAGGAGTAGGAAAGGACTTAAAAGTCCCTGAGAAGTTGTGCAGGAAAACTCGCTTCCAGTTCTTACAACTCACCTCCCAACTTGTTATATCTGGCCATGAGCCGTGGTTTGAGTCATAAACTTTAAGCCTATGGTCTGGGGTCCTTTCTTCTATGACTACCACTTTTTTCCTACGACTGATTATTAGTCGTTAGGTGGAGTCATATTCTGAGGCTTGATTATTGGATTCTTTACTTGGAAGGCTTTTAGATCACACAATGACTAGTAATGTCAGACTACGAGTGGTGTACTCGACTCGCAACCACTGGAATCGATTCTTGGTTAAACATTGTTGTGACTAAGAGTCCCTCCTAACGACTCGTAATATCTGACTATGAATCGTTGAGTGGAGTCATCATCACTGATATAACATTGAAGGTTCTTTCTATTGTGACTATGACTATATGTAATGACTCATAACGTCTTTTTATGGTTTATCACGTGAGTCGTAGCCACTAGTAGCTGATTGACAATTAAGGGAAAAGTTGCATAACTTTTTACCATAATAACGGATTAAGGCAAGACTTGCAGTGTTAGGAAGCTAACTTAGTGTCTTATCTTTTTAGGAGTTTAGAGCTTGAAAATTTTGGGTATTACAATATCTCCCCCTTGGGATTATTCATCCCCAAATGAAACTATCAGAGAATACTAGGCAACTGAGATCATGCACTGAACATTTATGAGCTGAATCATGACTATATGAATTTGAAACATGATGAATGGACTAAACTGAACTCATTAATACATGCTATGACATGAGGATGGAAAGATAGGTGAGATAAAAAATAAGAGAATTAATTATTTAAGGAAACTATTACCTCAAGCTGAATCTAGATTTCAAGATAAAAGATAAAGGTACTTGGCTCGCATATCATTTTCTGTTTCCCAAGTAGCTCCCTTAATTTACTAATTTCTCCATAGAAATTTTACTAAATCAACTTATTTATTCCTTAGCCTATGAATTTGATGGTCAAGGATCTCAACTAGGAATTCTTTATAGGAAAGGCTATCTTCCACGCCCACACTCTCTAGAGAAAAGACTGAAGATGGATCAATAATGCATTCTTTAGCAAAGAGACATGGAATATAGGATGCACTGATTCTAACTCTATAGGCAATTCTATCTCATACGCTACCTTCCCAAAATATCTCAAAATCCTATATGGGCCAACATAGTGGGGACTGAGCTTCTCTTTATTTCCAAATCTCTTTACCCCTTCCATTGGTAAAATTTTCAAATACACCATGTCACCAATATCAAACTCAACCTTCCTCCTCCTCACATCTGCATAGGATTTTTGTCGATTGTGGGCTATCTTCAACCTTTCTTGAATTAATTAAACTTGCTCCATTGCCTCATATACTGAGTCTTGCCCTATCAAGGTAGCTTTACCAACCTTAAACCAACTAATAGGAGATCTGCACCTCCTACTATAAAAAGCCTCAAATGGAGCTATCTGTATACCAAAGTGATAGTTGGTATTGTAGGAAAACAAAATCAAAGGCATGTGATCATCCAAAATGCCCTAGAAATTGATAACAAAAGTCAGAATAATCCTTGCTGCCTGAACATCTATCTGAGGGTGAAAAGTCGTATTAAGATGAACTTGGGTACCATGACCTTTCTGAAAATCCTTCAAAAAATGAAAGGTAACTATCTGAAATGATCGTCAGCGGAACTCCGGGTAACTTTACCAAATCCCTAAGATAGATTCTAGCATAATCCTTTGCTGAATATAAAGTATGTACTGTAAAGGAAAGGGTTGACTTGGTCATTCGATCCATATTGACCCAAATGGGATCATGTTGACGACGAGTATGAGGTAACCCTATAACAAAATCCATATTCACCACTTCCCACTTCTAAGTGGGGATATTGAAATCTTGAAGCATACCATGAGGTCTATGATGCTCAACCTTTACTTTCTAATAATTAGGACACAGCCACAAATTCTGTAATATCCTTCTTCATATCATTCCACTAATAGACTTCACATAAATCGTGGTACATCTTAGTGGCTCTGGGTTAATGGAATATTGCAAACCATGTACCTCAACTAACATTTGCTTCCTCAAATCATCCACATTCAAAACACATAACATACCCTTATAATGAAGTACACCATTTTTCCCTTGGGAGAAAACCTCAACCTTCAAATCTTGAACTGCCTCTTTTAACTTAACCAAAATAGGACTCTATCTTAATTTTCTTTTACCTCAAAAACCAAGGAAGATTTAGAACCATTTTGAACCCATACACTACCTTTGGTTAAATCAACCGACCAAATTCCTAATCTCATAAGCAGATGAACCTCATGAACTAACTATTTATTATTATCCATTATATGGGAAACACACCCCATAGACAATATACTAAGGGCATCGGCCACAATATTGGCTTTGCCAGGATAATACAGCAGACTCATATCAGTCTTTTAAAAATTCTAGCCACCTTTTCTGATGAAGATCTAGGTCTTTCTATGTGAACACTTACTGTAAAATTTTGTGATCAATAAACACATCAACATGAACCCCATAAAGTTAATTCCTCCAAATCTTTAAAGCAAATACAACTGCTGCCAACTCCAGATCATGAGTCGGGTAGTTCTTCTTATAAGGTTTGAGTTAGATGCATAGGCTATAACCTTGCCTTGTTGTATCAACACATAACTAAGACTAACTCTATAAGTATCAGAGTACACTACAAAACCATCTAAGCCTCTGGTAGGGTCAAAACTAGAGTAGAAATGAGTCGAGTCTTCAACTCTTGAAAACTCTTCTCATAGGAATTGGATCACTGTAATTTGACTTTATTTTGAGCTAATCTAGACAAGGGAGAAGAAATAGAGGAAAATACTTCAATAAAATATCTATATTAATCAGTTAAACCCAAGAAACTCTTGATATCTAATAGAGAGATGGGTCCAGGCTAGTTTCGTACTACTTTGGTCTTTTGCGGATCAACTTAAATGCCATCATCCAAAATGATATGATCAGGGAAAGCTACTAATTTCAAATAGAATTCTTACTTTCTGAACTTAGCGAATAATTAGCGATCCTTAAGGGTATGCAAAGCAATCCTCAAATGGTCAGTATTCTCACCTTCAGTATGAGAATAGATGAGGATGTCATCTATCAAGACTATGACAAACATATCCAGGTATTGCTTGAACACTTTATTCATCAAGTCCATAATATTTATAGGGTCATTTTTTTGTCCATAATACATAACTACAAATTTAAAGTGACCATACTGAGTTCTGAAGGATGTTTTCAAAATGTCGCTTTCTCTGACTTTGAGCTGATGATAGCCAGATTTGAGGTATATCTTAGAGAAACAATTTTCACCCTAAAGTTGGTTGAACAAGTCACCAATCCTGGGGAAACGATCTTATTCTTGATTGTGACTTTGTTTAACTAATGGTAACAAATGCACATTCTGAGAGAACCATTTTTCTTACACGCGAAGTGAACTAGGGCACCCCACGGGCTAACACAAGGTCTGATAAAGCCCTTAGCTAAGATATCTTTACACTGTTCTTTTAATTCCCTAATCTCAATCAGATTTATTCCATAAAGTGGAATCAAAATAGGTTAGGTATCTGGGAGGAGATTTATTCTGAAGTCGATTTCCTTATGGGGGGACCTCTAGAAGGATCTTCAGGAAATACTTTTGGAAACTCATTAACTACAAAAACTGACTCAAGACTTGTAGTCTCAAATTTTGAGTCCTTGGCTCAAACAAGATGATAGATGGAACCCTTGGATATCATCTTCCTTGCCTTAAGGTAGGAGACGAATTAACCTATAGGAACTGAGGTACTAACCTTTCATTATATGACTGGATCATTAGGAAACTAGAACTGGACTATCCTATTTCTGCAATCAACTGAGGCATAGAAAGAGTAGAGATAATCCATGCTAATAATGACATAAAAAGCAATCATCTCTAGTTATACAAGATCAATTGAGGTAAATTTCTGGGTCACTATGACGGATGACTTTTATACATCCATTTATCTATGAAGCAACAACCTATGGGAGTGGATACCGAGAAGGGTTCCGTAAGAATTTTTGGGCTAACATTAAAATCTACGGCTATATAAAGAGTCACAAAGAAAAATGTAGCTCTGGGGTGTACTAATGCATACATATAAAGGTAGAAGACTTTTAACTTACATTAATTATATCAGGAGAACCTTCATGATCATGTCAAGTTTGAAGGGCATAGAGTCAATTTTGGCGCTCTCCACTGTGGCACTAGAAGTGGCACCCTTCCGAGTTGAGTGACCTACTAGATTTGATGATGAGTTAGTCTGGTGCCATTTGCAATGATTATTCCTACCTCTCTAAATACTTATCAGACAGACCCTTATTCTGTGTCTTGGCTTTCCATACCCAAAGCATGCATCACTTCCTACCATGCACTCACTCTGTGGTGAAATTCAAGAGAGGTTGAATTGAAATTTTCTTTTATGAGTCAACTACTGACTCCTCACATTCGACTCACCTTTAGATCAGTGCATTTCAAAAATATATTAGATTTAATACAATTAAGCAAGTAAATAATAGAACATAAAGTAATAACACAAGGATTTTTCCTGTTTTGGAACACCAATTGGTGCCTACTTCCAGTCCCCTTGGGTTTTAAAGTTTTCTTAGATCGTTGAATATTGGGAGCAAGTACAATGATAGAAAACAAGTTTTGAAGACTTATTTTGCTCTTCAGATCTTGTGAAACAGCTTTAGTTGATGTTATAAAGTTGACTCAATCCTACTCTTTATATAACAATTATAAACTAAAGTTACAACGCCTTGTGAGACTAAGATTGAGACACTTTTAATTTTCTGCTTGAAGTTGCGTAACCCATGTCTATCTTTTGTCTTCATCTTTATAGTCTTTAACTGCTACTCTTCATAAGGAAACCCAATAGATTTTTTCTCAATCAAAGATTTAAATTGATTCCTTAATCGAGAAATGTAGTCGTTTGATATGTACATATCAGATATATCCATCTACGAATTTGTATAGATTGATATCCATGTGATGATTTTGGCCTTCCTTCCTTTATCTATCAATCTTGATTGATCTAGTCTGTCATAATTTTGGGATAGTGATTGTCCTTTCATTTTTGAGATATTTGATTGATTTTCTTTCCATTTTTTAGTATTGTGATCCTTCATTTTATGATTGCATGTCTTTCCGTTCCTAGAGCCAGCTTTCGTTATCAATGTTCTTCAATATCCTGCAATGATCCACTTGTTAGTTTGTCATTATTAAAATATAGGCTTTAAAAGATAACAATCTTCCCCTTTTTGATAATGACAAATATGAGTAAACATTAGTTGAATTCCCCATCTATTAGCTTGCTCTCCCTAACTCATAGGCATCTTTGCTCTCCCAGATTTCCTGGGTATCAAGTCGACTTTTCCCCCTAACTTTATGAGTATTTTCACTATTGGTGCTTTTTAATTTCTAGATATTCTAGTCTTTCTCCCTCTTTTGGTATAATCAAAAAGAATAGTAGCGAACAAAAAAACAAGGCAGAAACCACACACACAAAAATAACAGATACCAAAAAATAGAGAATATGGGAAATGTAAGGTTATACTAAGAAGTAGCATCAAAAATATGTCAGAGCAGGAGTGAGTAGTGTTTTAGTGTCTTTTGGATAAGAAATAGGTAAGGGTGTTGTACATGTTTGAGAAAAAATGGTTGTAGTATTCTCAACACTTTTGGTAAATTTGGAGTAAGATTTCTAAACAGATATGACAAGCTTATTGAAGGAGGAGGAGGACGCAGTCTTAATGGAATCAACCCAGGAGAACATTTGGTTAAATAGTTTTACCCCTTCCTATTTGAGTTTATCGAGAGAGAGTCACACTTTAACTATATTGGTACTGTTATCTTTGTTCAGCTATAGCAGTTTGGCAGTCGACTCCTTAATGTTGGTTATTCCTTCCTAAATGGCGGTGAGCCTTATTTTGAGTTCTTCAATCTCCTTCAATGCTATTGTTCTAGTAGGATTAAAATAGGACTATAATATTTTCATTAAATTTAAACTATAGAAAACAATTGCTCTAGTTGGTTTAAATCTCTAATATAAGGTATTAGATTTAAATTTGTAGAATGATCTGCACAGAACATGGAATTAGACATAGATTTACTTACCCTAGAGGTGTCAGGCTAGCTTTTGATAGATTATTTTTACACCATTCTTTTGAAATCAGAACATACCCAATGCTTTCGAAGGTATTTGAGTCATAAATGGCAGAGACTTCTACCACTGGAAAGGTTGAGAGGTCGATTCCATAATGAATAAGAATCTGAGTGATGAGCGGACCATAGGGTAAACTAGCTAAGGCATGGGAGTAAGTGACACTTTCTATCATGTATTCACAAATCCAAGAACTCCATTTTATTTTGTATTTCTTGATTAGGTGGTAGAAATAAAACACATCTCCGCATGTCACATTACTAAGAGATCCTTTTCTAGGAATCAAGGTGGTTGCAATGATGTGGGCTAATTTTCTATTTTAAAAGTCAAGATATAGGGGACTAAAAGAGAAGTCGGTTGAGTCAGGATCTGAGATGGCCTTCTTTGCTTTGTCAAAGCTAACTTCAAAATTCTCATGCAAATAGGGGTTAGAAATATCAAGAATAATACTATCAATGTAAAATTATTTAGTAAAGAGGTTTGAAACACTCTTTTGTTAGACAACAGTTATATCATAGTTATTTTCTTAAAAATCATTTATTTAGTAAAAAAGCACTCAATTCTCATACCAAGCCTTTAGAGTATGTTTCTGCCCATAGTGCTTTCGATATTTATTTAAAAAGACTCAAAATATTTGAGAGCAGTAATAGTTGGAATTGATTCTAACCTTTCCACGAGGGCAAAGGTTTCATCATATTCAATACCTTCTTGCAATATACCTAGTCATTTGGATTTTTGAGAGTGAAAGCTGGCAATTTTCATAATTTCTAGAATACATAGTTTTGCCATTTCAAATATAGAAGTCGACTTTGAAGTAGATATAGTCGACTCTGTTTTTTGATGGTTCTAAGGTAAGGCAAGCATTTCCTCTAAATTGTAAATACTTACTTGTTCTTTGACATCACTTTGTTACTTCGTGGATTGAACTATATTGAACCAATTTGATGACACTATCTCTAGTGTCGTCACTGATTTTGACTAATTTTTTGGTCTACATTCTTTAAAGCAAAAGAGATCCCTTTCTTTCTGGCTATGGTTCTGGAACATCTGCTATCGATCCCTCCCTTTTAGAGAATTTGCGTACATGTTCCTACAAAATAAGAAGATTAATTCTGCTTAGGTACCCAAGTGGTCTTGGTTCCTTGAGGGTTAGATATGTTTCCTTTGGTCTTTCAAACCCTCACACTTTTAGGCTTATGTCTGCAACTATAGGATTTGTGCCCTCTCTATCCACGGATATAGCAGATGGGTCCTCGCAAGGGGAAGGAGGTCTTAGCTGATATAAACGACCTTGATGAGGAACTCAAGTAGTTTTTAAAGGAATTTGATCTTAAAAAATTATGTATTGGGGATGCCTTAAAACTGTTTAATTTTATTTTTGCATCATCAAGCTCTTCATGAAGTAGGTCAATTTCAATTTGACATGCTTCAATTTCTATTTGCCAATTTCATCGTTCCTCTTTGAGTTTTCATTTAAATCAAGCCTCACAAATTTTATTCTCTTGAGAGAGTTTATTTTATTCATCTATAACTTTTTGAAGCTCATCAATTGTCATATCTAAGTTAGATTCAAGAGTATTACAATTATGACAATCATGTACTCTTACCTCTCTAGATTCACCTATTACCGTGGAGCACATATTTACAACTTCTACTTCTTATTCGGTTTCATCTTCAGTACTTTAGGCTCCAAGATTTTGATTTTTCTTGGATGTTCTACTTTTTAATTCTGGACAATTTTGTTTAAAGTGGACAAGCTTTCCACAGTAATAACAGCATTCATCATTTCTAATGGAATCATCATGCTTGGTTCCTTGGGGATCTTTGTTGTCTCATGAGTTTCCTTACTCCGTGATTTATGAGAGCCATTCCTTCACTACTATCATCTTCAAGAATGTCTACTTTTTCGGTTGGAGTAGAATTGAAGACTACTGGTTTCTTCTTATCCTCCTTGTGGTATCTATTTATATAGTTTTTCTCATATGCGATGAGGCTACCTTATAGTTCACCATACGCCATGTTGTGAAAATCTCCATCTTCTAGAATGGTAACCTTGGTTTCCAAAATCTTTGGGAGACTTCGTACCAACTTTTGGACTTGCAAGTTGTGTAGGTAGAACATCCCCAGTGATTTTAGTTTGCACACAATCTTACTGAATCTAGCAATCATTATTTTGATGTTATCATTCTCTTTCATTTTGAACAACTCATATTTATTGACCAAGGCAGCAATTTTGAATTCTTTACTTTAGAGGTTCCTTCATAGGTTACCTTCATTTTGTCTCATATTTCTTTTGCAATTTCATATGTTGATATATTATCGTATTCTTCTCCATTAACTGCACACAAAAGCAACCTTATAGCACACGAATTAGTGAATTGCCTCTTGCTGTTCTTTGGTGACCTCAAAGCTTTCAAGGTTCTCTATGTTAGAACAGCTAAATTCTTTATCTTTGTTCTTTGACTCATCCTTGAGTCCTGGAATCAGCTTTGGACCCTTCATGATGACTACCCAGGCTAAGAAGTTATTTGATTGGACAAAGATTCTGAATATGTTCTTCCAGTAAGAGTAATGCTCTCCTTTAAAGTACAGTGGTCTTGTGGAGGAGTGACCATCATCAAGGAGAGCACCGAGAATTTAATAATTGGCCATTTGATATTTTCTCACTTACGGCTAAGCAATGCTATCTGTTAGACCGGCTTTGATACCAATTGAAATTCAAGAGAGGGGGGGAGTGAATTGAAATTTTCTTTTGTGAATTGACTACGACTCCTCATAGTCGACTCTCCTGCAGATTAGTGCACTTCACAAACAAATTAGATTTAAGAAAATTAAGCAAGTAAATAATAAAACATAAAGTAATAACACAAAGATTTATCCTAGTTCGGAACACCAATGTGGTGCCTACTTCTAGTCCCCTTGGGTTTCAAAGTTTCCTTATATCGTTGAATATTGGGCTCGAGTAAAATGATTGGAAATAAGTTCTAAAGACTTATTTTTCTCTTCAAAACTTATAACATAGCTTTAGTTGATGTTACTAAGTTGACTATATCCTACTCTTTATATAACAATGGTAAACTAAAGTTACAAAGCCATGTGAGACTAAGATTGAGACACTTTAAATTTTTTGCTTGAAGTAGTGTAACCCATGTCTGTATTCAGTCACCATCTTTTATAGTCTTCGGTTGCTAATCTTCATACGGTTGCTAATCTTCATAAGGAAACTCAAGAGATTTCTTCTCAATCAAAGATTTAAATTGATTGCTTGATTGAAGAATGTAGTCATTTGATATGTCCATATCAGATATGACTATATACGACTTTGGATCACTTCCATATTAGATATGTTTGTGATCTATCTTTCCTTTTAGTCTTGTACAGATTGATGTCCATGTGACGATTGTGGCCTTTCTTATTTTTGCTATCAATCCTGATTGTTCTCTGAATTGATCTAGTCTGTCGTGATTCTAAGGCAGTGATCGTGAATCTGGGATATTGATTCTCCTTCTATTTCCAAAATATTTGATAGTTGTCCTAGAATTCGCGACAACATCTTTTGAAACACCAAATATGATGTAAGACACCACAAAATTCCTAGCTTAATTCAGTCCTTTAAGCTTGTTAAGAGGCACAGACTTAGAAAAAATCTAGCTATGTATTCAACTTAGTTTATTTTTAGGCCTTCGAAAGTTGGCAACCTCATTTTGCGACCTTAATGTTCTTTAAATGTCTACATTTTAGTTAATTCATGATCAGAAAGGTCAATGGGTGTTCCCGGACAAGTTTGGATTCTTCGGACCTCGTTTAGACCATGTTTGGAATCCCTAAAAAGTGTACTAATGAGATCTTGGCGCACCGCATCGCCTATCGCATTGGTTGATATTTTCCCCAGCTACCAGCGTACCATTCTAGTGACCTGGCGTGATATTGGCACGACGCGTTGGATATAGCGTCGATGCCATCAATGCGTCGTGTCGGATATCGCATCGGTAGCATTGGTTGATATTTTCCCCAGCTACTAGCGTACCATTCTAGTGACCTGGCATGATATTGGCACGATGCGTTAGATATAGCGTCGATGCCATCAATGCGCCGTGTCGGATATCGCGTCGGTAGCCTAGATATTTTCCCTAGCTACCAGCATACCATTCTAGTGACCTGGCGTGATATTGGCATGACGCGTTGGATATAGCGTCGATGCCATCAATGCGCCGTGTCGGATATCGTGTCGGTAGCCTAGTTTTTGCTCAATAAGACACCGTTTTCTTAGGGTTATTTGGGTCTTTTTATCCTTGACCTTCATCCCCCAAAACACAAAATTCAGCCCCTTTATAGGCATAATACAATTATTATTCATAAAATCCTCAAGAACAAAACCTTAGGGCTATCAATTCAAGAGTCAAATTCAAGAAATTTCACCATCAATCTTTCCAAATTCAAGCAATAAGGTATGTAAAGTGTTCATCCAAGGGTCCCTTCCACCCTTGGAGTTCAAGAAACTTCTTTTAAAAACATGAATTGAGATTTCCATGTTGTGGCTTTAAATGTAATCATGTTGATGTTGTGGAATGTGTTCCAAGTTAAAATCTTTATGTGTTTCTTGATATTATGATAGTCTTGATATTATGATAGCATGTAAGTTGAATTTTGATTTTCTTATATTGAAACCCTTGAATTATGAAATCATGATGTATCAGCATTGTTGATCATACCCAAGTATAAAGCTACGCCTACCATGTGTTTGATAAAATGCTAAATTGAGACTATGGTGCTTTTGTGATCCTTTGGCAGTCTAAATGATGAACTTATGCTATGCCCAGATGTTCACAATGTCTTACATGTTAAAGTTATACCTTGTATGTGTTTGATGGAATGCTCATGAGATTGGTTTAATGAAATTATGATGTGTTAGTATACATTCCTATTCATGTGCAAGTTCATGACCTTTAAGTGCTTGATGAAATACCTTATAGATCGTATTGTGAATTGTTGACTATTGTCAAGTATTCAAGAATAGTCATGTCTTATTATTTTTCATGCTATCAAGTCCTGGGGGTATTTAATACCCAACAATTTAGCTGTGTGCCTAGAGCCAGCGTCAGTTACAGAACAGTCTCAATCATGTCACGGTCAGTAGTACTCTAGTTCAGTTATAGAACTCAAAAAAACTCAGTACACTTAGTTCAGTTCAGTTAATTAGTACAATAAGCAACAGATCAGTCCAGCCTAGTATGAACTAGAAAATCAGTCAGTGTCTATTTACTTTGGAGTAGGATTCAGTACTGAGTAAACCCGAGAATGGGGACTCACCTGCTAGAAGAGGGTGTGATCCTTAGAAGTAGTCTTTGCACTCCAGAAATATGTAGCCAGCATAGGTTGAGACATCAAAACCAACTAGTTGAGGGTTGATGAGGTGGATTAACCTGACAGTTGAGGGTCCCACCATTCTCATTTGAGAACCTACCATATGAGGGTATCTCTTTAGTGTATTTACCCGTGGCACGGTACTGACACCCTTCCGACTTGGGTTATAGGTTGGACCCCAAATTTATTCTTAAAAGGGGTATGTCGGTTAGATGATTACCTCTCACGGTCTCAATCTCAGTCTTCAGTAAGGAACTCAGATAGTTCTATAGATTTTAGGACTATCAGATATAATCACTCACCTCAGTTCAGAACTCAGCTAGTTCTATCAAAAATTGGACTGTCAGATACGGTCACTTAGTAAATAGTATATCAGTTATTAGTAATCTATATTATCAGTAAACTCAGTATTCATAATCTTTATGACTTCAATTATAGTTATGTATTCATGCATGTATTCTCACGTAGTCATGTTCATGTTATTCCATCAGTTATAGTTCATGCATATGAACCCTTGCATTCAGCCTACCTCACTTTGCATACTAGTACATTCACACGTACTAATGCATACTTTTTCTCTTGCGCTATGATGTTTTATACTATAGGTTCGGATGCTCAGGTTCCCAATCACGCGTAGATAGATTTAGATTCAGCCAGCAGCAGTAGACTAGCAGTGAGTCCTCATCATTTGAGGATACTCTTTTATTTCATTATCTAATTACATTCAGTATTTTAGTAGATGGAGTTAGTTGGGGGATTGTCCTATCAACTCCACAGCTCATACAGTTCAGTTATAGGATTTTCAGACTAGATGTTCAAACAGTATTCAGTATTTTAGATTCTGATGTTTTATCAGACTTTATAATTTTTTTCATCAGTGTTACAGCTTTGAACCTTATGGCATATCAACCTATT
Organism: Capsicum annuum; assembly: GCF_002878395.1. Taxonomy (NCBI): domain Eukaryota; kingdom Viridiplantae; phylum Streptophyta; class Magnoliopsida; order Solanales; family Solanaceae; genus Capsicum; species Capsicum annuum. The sequence continues at coordinate 100,509,900 of NC_061114.1, forward strand.
ATACTATATTATACAGTGTTATTACTTAGTTATTGCAGCAAGTACCAGTCATGGGTTAGCTTGTGGTCCGTTGGGATAATAAGCAACGTGTAGCATCCGGGGTACCAGACTTAGGGAGTTACAAACTTGGTATCAGAGCCTAAGGTTCAATAGAGTCCTAGTAAATATGAAAGCCGCAGCTTGTAGAGTATTTTGCATGGGTGCGTAGTACGCCACATTTATGTACCGGAGGCTATGAGATGTTTTAGGAACTGTTTCCCTTCTTTCAGTATTCATGTCGTGTGACTGAGCATGAGCTCCAGTTAAACTTTCTTTTTAATCCTAGTTTCTCTTATATTTACAGAATATGCCTCCAAAGAGAACTTAGGGAAGAGGAGCAGGAGATCAGCCAGCCCCTCAGCCCAACCTGCCCAATTCTTTAGGCAAACATGTCTCTCACACTGAGTTTAGAGCAACATTCACCACTCTATCTCATTTAGTTTCTTCTCAGAATGAACACTCAATTGCTGCTTCGGCCAACCCTATGGCCAATACTACAGCATCTAGAATTTGGGACTTCACCCGAATGAACCCTCCATTTTTCACAAGGTCTAAGTCATATGAGGACCCTTAGGAATTCCTTGATTAGATGCAGAAGATTACATATATTATGGGGGTGACAACTAGTAAGAGTGCTGGGCTAATTGCATATCAGTTACAGTATGTGGATCACACTTGGTTCAAATAATAAAAAGTAGAGAGGGCTGCAGATGCAGGGCCTATTGAATAGGAGGAGTTTGCCACTGCTTTTCTACATAGATTCTTTCCCCTAGAGCTGAGAGAATCTAAGGTGTTAGAGTGTAGTAATTTGAAGTAGAGCAATATGACATTGAAAGAGTATTCTCTCAAGTTTACTCAATTAGCTACATAGGCTCCTCATGTGGTGGCAAATAGCAGATCCCGAATGAGTAAGTTTATGTCTGGGGTGAATGATAGTGTGGTCAAAGAGTGCAGGACTGCAATGTTGATTAGTGAGATAGAATTAGCTAGGCTCATGATCCATGCCCAGCAAAGAGAGGATCAGAATAATAAAGAGATAGAAAAGCAGAAAAAAAGAGCTAGAACATGTAGTTTCAACTTTGCTCAGCCTAAGTCAAAGGGTGGAAATCGTTCTCAGTTCCGCCCAAATTTTGGTAAATTTTGCATAGTGTTGCATCAACTCTTTAATTTTTGTTCTCATCGCTTCCATTTCTTCTGCATTTTGTGAAATAGAAATAGATTTGGGCAACATTGGGGAAGAAGTAATCGAGGATTCATTAACTCCAAGCCCGTAAGTTTTACCCTTCTTTGGACCACCTATCACAGTTGTCCATATTCTAGTCATATCAATAGGCGATGGTTGGACCATGGTACCATCCTCTGAAGCAGGTTGAGTTTGACGCCAATCTTCAATGCTTTTTTGAAATCCCTCCTAAAAGAAAAATAATTGTTATTAAGTAAAATATCTAAGTTGAAGAATAAGAAAATAATATATATAAAATTTATTATCTTACCTATGCATCCTTAGCACGCGGTTCGATCCACTCTTCTCTTGTACCGTTCGAATTTTTCTTCCTATGTGTCTCTTTGAAGGCCGTAGGACGAGGTACATCTACTCTCCCATTTAAGAATTTTTGCAAAATTTTACCCATATACAAGGTCAATGCTACTGTAAAAGTTCATCTATTAAGGTTATATCAATTCCACACTATCCGGACTTAAAGAACATGAAAAATTTCTATACGTCCTGCATTCCTAAAGTTCTGCATTTGCAACAAAACCTTCAAGTGTCTTTTTTACATTGATAAATGATATAGCAAGACCAAATCAAAGCACTTGATCAATACCCAAGAAACACACTTTTATCATTGACATCTACATTATGCAAATGTAAGAATTATCAATAAAAGCTCTCATTGGCCAGCAAATAACTGACATACTTTTATTTATTTTTTTAAATGTAAATTCATCATCACTTGCATGTTGCATGTATCATCAGGTTAGCACTTCAAGTGACCCTTTCCAACTCAATTTAAAGGTACCAATGAGAACAAACAAATAGATATATGCAATTCTTTGGCAATTTTAAGGTAAAAAGGATAATTTTATTACTGTGCATACAACTCAAAAATTTGAATCAAAGTCATGTACATATCAAGAAAGAATGGATATTCCACTTGGAGAAAGATACTAGAAACTTATTGGGTGCCTTTTTGAGGGACCAAATATGTTTGCCACAATACCTAACATTGCTTATTTGAGAAAGAAAAAGAGTTGGCCAAGAATTGAATATTTATTTGGTCCCTACAAGAAAGGATTCAGTCAGAGATAAACAAAATATTAATCATTAGCTTCCTTTTTTACATTGGCTGCTTTATAGTTAAAACCATCATATTTCAGTTGGTAAACTGAAGCATGTATCATCAATGGCTAATGTATTGAACTTTAGAGCCATTGAGAGTAACAATATTGACCCTCCAAAATCCGGTAATAACTTCATCATACTTAGCTGATTTAACATACTCATTCAATTATGGGTTGATATCAAAGTGTCTGGCATAGGATTTGAAGATACTCAATGAATTATTTCTTGGATTGGTATTTAGGTTAGTGTTCTGAGATTGAAAATATAGGTACTTAGACAAACCCCACTAGCAAAATGGTTTGTTAGAAAATATTGGCACTGCCTAAATCTGTGCCCATCGAGTTTTAAAATCTCATGGAGCACACAATAATAATCAACACCACCATCACCATTCACCCAACCCCACTGTTATTGGTTTTCCTGCCCTTAGAGAACTCTTTCTTATGAAATCTGTACCTACTGACAGAGTACTTAGAAAACTTTCTGACTTTAGCATTAGGTCCCCAAGCTATATCACATAAAATTAACCATTTGGGTCATAATTAAGTGGATTATGAAGCAATAAAAATTTTAAGAAAAGTTAGAATTTAAATATACATAAGACTGAACAAAAGTGTAAATCGTGTTAAATATTTAAGTTACACTTACATATTCACTAAACCACACTGAAAAATAGGATAAACAGCAGTATCCCCGTGTAAAGCCACGAAGTAGCTGTCCGACAAAGTTATGACTTTTATTATTTAAAGCTTAGATAGACCTTGAATGATTGTCCTTAATATAAATATACTCACTTATAGAAAGGCAGAACCTCAAAAAAATTTAATAATACATGTGTTGTAGAAGACTTAAGCTCTACCTCATTCAAATATCGAAGTGGACCAACTTTCGGACTTCTTTTACCTGGTTGATTGAATATTGAAAATAGTGGTGTTGCAAGATCTGTATTGTCTCCATCATCATGCCTGATGTGTGAGCCCATGCTAACATATTTGAAGCTTTTAACTCTAAATAGTTGCAAAGTCTTGAGCAACTTTAGTCGTTTTTGATTATTTTACTTTGATTTTGCAGCAAAAGTAGAGAAGAGGGATAACCATCAATAAAGAAAGCAAAAAGATTAAAATTGGAAGAAAATAAGGAACTGTGAGTGGCTAATGACATCCATGACACACCGTCAGCCTTATGATAGGCTGTCATGGGTGTCGTCAACCTTAACAGAAGATGTAAAGCTGCAGGAAGTTTTGTGACGGCAATCACAACACGCCGTCAAGATCCTAATAGGACATCAAAATCACCGTTAACCATAGTCAGCATGAGTTGACATTGTAGAAAAGTTGACGACGTTCGTGACAAGCCGTCAAGATCGTGATAAGACGTCACGGGTGTCGTCACCTAATCCAAAGAAAATCAAAAATTTTAATATTATTTCCTTATTTAGGATCGTCTATTTAAAGACTTGTTTTAGGATTTTTATAAGATATTCATTGAGGAATCTATCTTACAACATACGACTTTTCTCTCTGTCTATCTCAAGAACAATATTTTAGAGTATTGCCTTGTGATTTAATTACAAGTTCACTTTTGATTTCCTTCATTATTGTAAGTTAATCTTCTCAATCATGAATTCAATTTGTGTGCTTATTTCTTGCATTATGAGTGGCTAAACACCTTTAACCTAGATTATGGGATCTAGGGTTAGGTTATGATAAGGTGGTAATTAATTACTCAAGATTTAATAGGTGCTAGGATTTCTTGGTAATTCTGATATTAGAACTTATGTCTATTGGTTGCAAATAATAGGTGTACCTACTTTAGTTTGCTTGAGAAAGAAATCGTAAACAGTAGAAAGTGAATTAACAACAGGGACTTGGAAAGGCTTCGTTTAATAATCAGCGTTGTAACAAGGTTGATTAACCTGAGGTAAAATCTGGACAGTGAGTTATGATTCCCTAAGTCCGAGAAGATTAGGAAATTAGACTTTTGAATAGGTCGAGAGAAATTGAACATATCATCGATAAAGATAGCTTGTCATCCTAACCACCGTGAGAGTCTTGAGTAAATTTTTGCATCTGCCATGTACCATAAGCCCTAGTGAACATAATTCTGGTTATTTCATAAACTCTTGATTGACAAACATTGAAATTAAAGTGACAAAAAAATTTATTGATATCCATCAAAGATAGGTTTTCCTCCTTTAATGTGTTAGAACATAAATCTTTGAAAAATACGCTTATCTCTATTATGGCCTTCCATATTCTATCGGGAAATGCACTGAATAAAATTGGCATCAGTGACTCCATAAAAATGTGACAGTCATGGATCTTCATAGAGGTGAACTTCCCTTCCTTCAAGTCAATGCATCGGGATAAATTTGACGTATATCCATCTGGCATTGTCAAATTCTTAACCCAATCATAAATCATTCTTCTATCATCCAAAGTGAATGTGTAACTGGCCTTGGGCTTCTGAATCTTATTATTAAAGTATGTTAGGTACAACTCACTATTCCAACAATACTCATTTAAGTCCATCCTGGCGTTCAAGTTATCTTTTATTTTGTTACTTACATCCATCACAGTATTAAACAAGTTGTCAAACAAGTTTTTCTCAATATGCATGGCATCCAGATTATGAGGAAGAAGATTGTACCTCCAGTAATCTAACTCCCAAAATATGCTTCATTCAGTCCAGTTATGCGTAACACCATAACCAGGTATTCTGGATGGCAGAGAATCTATTACCTTAGGCAGATTCCTCACTCTATTCCAAATTTCTTCTCATGATAAAATTGGTGGTGGCTCTTCAAAATCAAACTTATTTTTTATAAAATCACTAGTATTTATCCTAAACTCATGTTGCGTTAGCAAGAATCGATGGTGATAGTCAAACCATAAGTTCTTACCACCATGTTTCAAAGTGATTTCTTTTGTGTCTTTCATACAACAAGGGCAAGCTAACTTGCCCGCAGTCGACCACCCAGACATTATTTCATAAGCAGGAAAGTCATTTATAGTCCACATCAAAGTAGCACGCAATCTAAAGTTTTGTTTCATTGATACATCATATGCTTCCACACCTTCATGCCATAATAAGTTCAACTCATTAATCAATGGCTGCAGATATACATCAATCAAAAATTTTGGATTATGAGGACTTGGAATAATACAAGTTACAAATATATACTAACTTGTCATACACAATTCAGGTGGGAGATTATAAGGTGTTACAAACACTAGCCAACATGAATATGGTGTAGCTGAGACAGAAAATGGAGTGAATCCATGAGTAGATAATCCCAACCTAATGTTTCTTGGTTCACTAGCCAAATCCGTATACACACTATCAAAATGGTTCCATGATTTTCCATCTGACGGATAACATAAAACACCAGGTGGTCTTTTATTTTCATAGTGCCATCTCATATGAGAGGCAAAGCTCATTGATTCATACAACCTCTTTAACTGTGGTATAAGGGGTAAGTAGTGCATCGACTTCATAGAACCTTCTTCCCTTTGGCATGTGTGACTTCCTTATAACAAGGGTGATTACAAAATTTGCAATGTTCTAAATTTGCATCTTTCTTATAGAATAACATGCAACCTTTCTCACAACAATGAATCCTCTCTAATGATAGTCCTAACTTACAAACCAACTTCTTTGTTGTGTAGAAATCTTTGGGTAAGTCAAATTTATTTGGGTTAAGTTCATTCATAAGTCCAATGATAGAATTCATGCCCTCTTGAGAAATAGAATAATCTAACTTAATACTCAGTAGCCGAACGGCAATAGATAACTTAGAATGCACTGATCCTTCATACAATGGATGACAAGCTTCCTATAACTATTCATAAAAGTTCTTAGCCTCATCATTTGGTTCATTTTGAGCCCCTGATCCCAAAAGCATCCCTGATCATCTCACTATATTGTGAATTTTCAACATTATACTTTCTTATTGGACTTTCAACATAATTCTGAAAAGCAAAATCACTAGCATCACTACTCTCTGCATGAGTTGTCCACACAATATAATTCACCATAAAACCCTTCCTATAAAGATGTAATGTAACAACATCTGGACTCCATAACTTGCAACACCTAAAATTCCAACAAGGACACCTAATTTTTCCTTCAGTAAGAAAATCATCAAGTGTCATTGCTTTAGCAATAAATCCAGCTACCCCAGCTTTATATTCCTCCTCAACCCCACACGGTTAGGATAAGTTCTATTATACATCCATGTACGATCTTTATTTTCCATCTATACAAGAATGCCAAACAATAATAACAGAGAAGAGAAACAAAAACAAGAGAACCAAAATAATAACAAAAGAAAAAAACACCAACAGTGTAGTTTTCATACATTTCATGGCTTAAAGTACCATTAGTTTTCAATGCTTCACTTAGTTTCAATAGTTATTGATGAAATTTTTTCAACATTTATTGTTCTACCACAACTCTTATTGGGTGTACTTTTGAACTACTCATATTTTTAGAACTTAAATAGAAAATCAGGAAGAAGCAAAAGTAATCATAGCTTTAACTGATTCATGAAATTAAGTAGCAATTTTTGTTAAAAGGTATTTTACTATACCTTCTTAGCTTTTGCCTTAAGTAGGCTTTGCTTATCAAGTGAAAAGAAACTTGTGTTGAGAAGAATGCCGAAAATAGGACACCAATTTTTATTGTGCTGACTAGCTAGAAGAGACGATTGTTCCTCAGCGGACTCAACAGGCAAAGATTAAGCAAGAAGAGCCAAGGATGAGAGAAAGGTGCATAAAAACCTGCACAAAAACAATTCAGGCCAGCAGGAATAAACATTATAAACCCCAAAGGCTACAAATTCAACTCTATCAGTAAGGCAAACGTTTAATTTTAGATCAAATTCAGTAACTCTAAATTTCATCAGAACAAAGATTGCAAAATAAACCCTGAGAAACTAATTTACCTTAATATATTTAACAGAATCGTATCAAACATTTTGAAATAGAGCAACTAATCCAAATTATAGATTCGATTAACAACATCTACTTTCAACTATATATAATGTTACTATAATCGATAATGCTAAACTTTTCACACAGAAGATTCACGCGGTCAGAGATACAAATAGAGCACGTGTATCCACCTGAAAATGAACTGAAATTAAATAATACCTAAGCTGGTAAGCTAGAATTCTCCTCATATAAAAATGATTTAAACATTACATATACATTTTTAACGCATCAATTATATCACAATTGGCCTAAATATATGAAAGAGATTTGTATCAAACGTTCTGAAACAAAGCAACTAATTCAAACTATAAACTTGATAAAAAACATTGATCTACTTTCAAGTTTCAAGTATACATAATATTACTATGAATCCATAATGCTAAAGTTATACAAATAGAGCATGTGTATACACCTGAAACCGAGCTAAATTTCAAATATACCGTAAATGTAAAATCAGAATCCAAACCTGAACAAAGAGATTTAAGAGAGAAATTCGCTTGGCCTTGACCTTGTTTCTCAATAATAGGACAAATAGAAGTTAGTGACAACAGCTTTACATAATATATCAAAAATCCAATAAATTGAAGGCTCTCATGTTTCTCTTCTTGTTCTGCCTACTAGTACAGCTAAAATTGAAATTCCAAGTTCGGTTCAAGTCCTTCAGCTAATTATTTTATTGATGCATCTGTGTTTGTTGCTAATGTCACAAGTCACAATTTCCCCTACTGTGATTACTTATATTCTCCAAATCCAAGCTCCAATAGAAAATTGTACAAATGAATGAGAGGGATATGTTCAAGTACATACTATATAGTACTATATTTAGCTCACTTTAGCCGTCTTACTTTTCATTCTGGTAGTCATAAATCAGTTCACTTATGAAACTTTTTCGTTACCAGCAACTGTTGAGTGCATTACATCAACGCAGTTCAAGGGCACAAAGATAGGAAACATAGAAAAAAAAAAAATAAAGCACAATAATAAGTTACACTGGCAAAGCAACACAGAAGAAAATATTAATGCATCGACAAATGAACAATCTTAGTTCAATTCCACAACTAAACAATCAGAAAGGGGTCAAGACAAGTAGCCAAAAGCCACAAAACAAGCCAAATAGAGTAAGGAACTCAACAGAAAACTCCATTATCAGCACAGTGAATTGTATTGTAGTTTGTAAACCAAAACTCATAAAAAAGAAGAACCCCAAACCCCCAAATAGCAACAAATACTAACAAATACCAAGCAACTCACTGTGAGAGTGGGAGACAGACACTACCAATATCGTCACCGTAACCATCACCGCCAATTTATGAGACAGACACCGCCAATTTATGAGACAGACATGACAGTGAGAGATGCCAATTTCTGAGAGAGAAAGGGTTTAGAGAGAGAGAGAGAGGCCAATTTCTGAGAGAAATGGAATACAATTTTTGATATGGTTATTTATTTAGATATTACTATTTCTGACTACGATAGTCGTAAAATAATATTTACAAAATTTATTAATTTTATTGTTTATATTTTCGACTATAGTAGTCAAAAATATATTTAATAATTTACTTATTTGATTATTTTTATTTACGACTAAATATATTGAAAATAATTTATATAGATAATCATTTAATTTCTACATAAGGTATGATTATTTATTTAGTCATATACTTATTTATCTATTAGTATTTCCGACTATAGTGGCTGGAAATATATAATAAATAATTTATTTATTTTATTATTTATATTTCCGACTATAATAGTCGGAAATAATATTTAATAATTTATTAATTTTATTATTTATATTTCCGAATATAGTAGTTAAAAATATATTTAATAATTTACTTATTTGATTATTTTTATTTCTGGCTAACTCGGTCAAAAACATATTGATAATAATTTATTTAGATAATTATTTAATTTCTATAAAAGGTATGATTATTTATTTAGTCATATATTTATTTATCTATTGGTATTTTAGACTATAGTAGTCGAAAATATATTTAATAATTTACTTATTTGATTATTTTATTTTCGACTAACTCAGTGGGAAATATATTGATAATAATTTATTTAGAAAATTATTTAATTTTTGTATAAGGTATGATTATTTATTTAGTCATATATTTATCTATCTATTAGTATTTTTGACTATAGTAGTCCGAATTATATATTTAATACTGTATTTATTTTGTTATTTATATTTCTGACTACAGTGGTCAAAAATATATTGGTAATAATTTATTTAATTAACTATTTAATTTATGTATAAGGGTATGATTATATATAGAGAGAGTCATATATTTATTTAGCTTTAGTATTTTTGACTAGAGTGGTCAAATATTTATATCTAATAATTTATTTATTTATTTATTTATATTTCTTACTACAGTGGTCGAAAAGTAATTGGTAATAATTTATTTAAATAATTATTTAATTTCTTTATAAGGTTCTAATTATATATTGATTAATATATCTATTTAATTATTTATATTTTCTACTATAATAGTCAGAATATATATTTCTCAGAATTTACCGCTAAATGTTCTGACTGTTGTAGTCACAAATAGTATTGGAGAAATATTTTATAAAATAAAATAATAAAAAATTAAATATTCTGACTGAAGTAGACAAAAAATTTTGACTAATTTTATTCAGTAGGAAATTTCGGTCGAAAAATAGCGAATTTCTGGTAGTGAGTTTCTTGGGTTTGGCTGGTTATTACCGCAGGTTTGTTGAGGAATTTTCGTCTATTGCATCTCCCATGTCCAGATTAACTCAAAAAAAAAAGTCAAATTTTAGTGGTCAGATTCATGCAAAAAGAGCTTTCAGGAGTTGAAGACTCGACTCACCTCAGCTCCAGTTTTGACTCTTCCAGATGGTTTAGATGGGTTTGTGGTATTCTGTGATGCATCCATAGTAGGTTTGGGTTGTATCCTTATGCAGCATGGTAAGGTCATAGCCTACGCCTCCAGACATCTTAAACCCTATAAGAAGAATTATCCGACTTATGATCTTGAGTTAGCAGCAGTAGTGTTTGCCTTACAGATTTAAAGGCACTACTTGTATGGGGTGCCTGTAGATGTGTTCATAGATCAAAAAGCCTTTAGTATGTGTTTTATCAGATAGACTTAAACCTCCGTCAGAGAAAGAAGTTGGAGTTATTGAAAGACTATGATATAAACGCTAAACCAATGTAGTGGTTGATGCTCTCAGTAGACTGTCTATGGGTAGTGTCGCTCATGTTGAGGATAGTAAAAAGAAGTTAGTTTAGAAAGTTCATCAGCTTGCTGGACTAGGTTTCTGCTTAGTCGATTCAACAGAAGGTAGTGTGTGAGTTCAGAACAGTTCAGAATTATCTCTAGTTTCTGAAGTAAAGGAAAAGCAAGATAGAGGTCCCAATTTAGTCAAGCTGAAAAAGTCAGTCAGAGATTAAAAGGTGGAGGTTTTCTACCAAGGGAAAGATGGTGTTTTGCATTCTCAAGGTCGTCTATGTATGCTAGGTGTGGATGACTTAAGGCATCAAATTCTTACAGAGGCATATGGTGTGCGTTACTCTATTTATCCAAGGGCCACTAAGATTCACCATAATTTGCAGAAGATCTATTGGTAGAATGGGATAAAGAGAGACATTGTAGAATTCATGGCTAAGTGTTCAATATGTCAGCAGGTTAAGATTGAGCATCAGAATCCAAGTGGGTCCATACAGGAGTTCAGTATCCCTACTTGGAAGTGAGAAGAAGTAAACATGGGCTTTGTGATGGGTTTGCCTCGTACTCGTTCTAAGCACGATTCAATTTGGGTCATCGTAGAAAGGGTAACCAAATTAGCTTACTTTCTTCCAGTCCATACCTTGTATTCAGTCGAGTATTATGCCAAATTCTATATCAGAGAGTTGTTTAGATTACACGGTGTTCTATTGTCCATTGTCTCAGATAGAGATGCCCAGTTCACCTCTTATTTCTGGAAGGCATTCCAAAAGGGTCTTAGTACCCGAGTTTATCTCAGTACAGCCTTTCATCCCCAGACAGATGGTCAAGCAGAAAGAATCTTTCAAACTTTAAAAGATATGTTGCGAGCATTTTTGATAGATTTTAAAGGTAGTTGGGATGACCACTTGCCTTTGATTGAGTTTGCATACAACAACAACCATTATTCCAGCATTCAGATAGCTCTATTTGAGGCTCTTTATGGTAGGAGATATATATCTTTAATTGCTTGGTTTGAGGTGGGTAAGGCTGCAGTTGTGGGGCCTAACCTAGTATTCGATACCTTAGAAAAAATTCATTTGATCAGAGAAAGGCTTAAGACAGCTCAGAGCTGACAAAAATTGTATGCAAATATGCTCAAAAAGGATATCGAGTTTGAGATTGGCGATTATGTGTATTTGAAAATCTCTCCTATGAAGGGAGTGAAAAGGTTCGACAAGAAGGGAAAGCTCAATCCCCGATATGTTGGTCCCTTCAAAATTATCAGTCACTTTGGCAAAGTAGCTTACGAGCTCGATTTGCCTTCAGATTTATCTTCAGTCTATGTAGTGTTCCATGTCTCCTTGCTTAAGAAGTGCATAGGTAACCCAGCAGTCATAGTCCCCACAGAGGGCCTAGATATTCAACAACCTCTTTTTTAAAGAGATTCCAGTCGAAATCCTTGACTATCAGACTCGAAGATTAAGGAACAAAAAATTCCCTCTAGTCAAAGTTCTTTGGTGGAATCAGTCCATTGAGGGAGCTACTTGGGAAGCAGAGGCAGACATACGAATCAAGTATCCTCACCTTTTCTCCGCAAACTCAAACTCAGGACAAGGTATTAGTTTTTCCTAAGCTTATTCAGTTTTATGTTCTGATTTTAGTTACAAACTTGGTATCAAATACCATTGCATGTTCAGTCATAGGTTTATGGGTCAGTTTAGTCATGTATCCATGCATCGAATATGCATGTTCAGTACGAGAAACTCAACTTATCATAAATCCCAGTCATGTACTCATGAATCAGCTCAGTTATGTACTCATGCATTAGATATACATGTTCAATATGGTAATTCAGTAATATTAGTCCTATAGTCATGTCCCAGATGTTCATGTCCAGTAAGTAGATTCAGCCGGCTAGTACTCTCAGTTCAGTCAGTCTCATTCGAGGACGAATGTTCTCAAGGGAAAGATATTGTAAGACCCCACAAAATTCCTAGCTTAATTTAGTCATTTAAGCTTGTTAAGGAGTCCCATACTTAGAAAAATTCTAGCTAAGTATTCAGACTTAGTTTATTTTTAGGCCTTCAAAAGTTGGCAATCTCATTTTGCGACCTTAATGTCCTTTAAATGTCTATATTTTAGTTAATTCATGATTAGGAAGGTCAATGAGTATTCTCGGACAAGTTTTAGATTTTTCAAACCTCGTTTAGACCATGTTTGGAATCCCTAAATAGTGTACCAACGCGATTTTGGTGCGCCGCATCACCTATCACGTTAGTTGATATTTTCCCCAGCTACCAGCATGCCATTATAGTGACGCGGTGTGATCTTGGTGAGACACATTGGATATCGCATCGATGCCATCGACGCACCGTGTCGGATATCGCGTCGGTAGCTAGTTTTGGCTCAGTAAAACACCATGTTCTTGGGGGTATTTGGGTCTTTGTCCCTTGACCTTCAGCCCCCAAAATACAAAAATTAGCCCATTTAGAGGCATAATACAATCATTATTCATAAAATCCTCAAAAAAAAAACCTAGGGCTATCAATTCAAGAATCAAATTCAAGAGATTTCACCATCAATCTTTCCAAATTCAAGCAATAAGGTATGTAAAGTGTTCATCCAAGGGTTCCATCCACCCTTAGAGTTCAAGAAACTTCTTTTAAAAATATGAATTGGGATTTCCATGTTGTGGGCTTGAATGTAAAAATGTTGATATTGTGGAATGTGTTCCAAGTTGAAATCCTTATGTGTTTTTTGATATTATGATAGCATGTAAGTTGAATTTTGATTTTCTTACACTGAAACCCTTGAATTATAAAGTCATGATGTATTAGCATTGTTGATCATACCCAAGTATAAAGCTACGCCTACATGTTTTTGATAAAATGCCAAATTGAGACTATGGTGCTTTTGTGATCCTTTGGCGGTCTAAATGATGAACTTATGCTATACCCACATGTTCACAATGTCTTCCGTGTTAAATCTATACCTTGTATGTGTTTGATGGAATGCTCATGAGATTGGTTTAATGAAATTATGATGTGTTAGTACACATTCCTATTCATGTGCAAGTTCATGACCTTCAAGTGATTGATGAAATGCCTTATAGATCGTATTGTGAATTGTTGACTATTGTCAAGTATTCAAGAATAGTCATGTCTTATTATTTTTCATGCTATTGAGTCCTGGGATATTTAAGACCCAACAATTTAGTTGTGTGCCTAGAGCCAGTGTCAGTTACAAAATAGTCTCAATCATGTCACGGTCAGTAGTACTCTAGTTCAGTTATAGAACTCAAAAAAACTCAGTACATGTAGTTCAGTTCAGTTAATTAGTACAATAAGCAACAGATCAGTCCAGCCTAGTATGAACTAGGAAATCAGTCAGTGTCTATTCAGTTTGGAGTAGGATTCATCATCGAGTGAATCCAAGGATGGGGACTCACCTGCCAACAAAGGGTGTAATCCTTAGAAGTAGTCCTTGCATTCCATAACTACGTAGCCAGCGTAGGTTGAGACATCAAAACCTACTAGTTGAGGGTTAATGAGGTGGCTTAACCTGACAGTTAAAGGTCCTACCATTCTCATTTCAGAACCAACCAGATGAGGGTATCTCTTCAGTATCTTTAACCATGGCACGGTACTGACACCCTTCCAACTGGGGTTACAGTTTGGACCCCAAATCTATTCATAAAAGGGGCATGTAGGTTAGATGATTTCCTCCCACAGTCTTAGTCTCAATCTCAGTCTTCAGTAAGGAACTCAGATAGTTCTACAGATTTTAGGACTGTCGGATGTAGTCACTCAGCTTAGTTCAAAACTCAGCTAGTTCCATCAGAAATAGGATTGTCAGATACAGTCACTCAGCAAATAGTATATCAGTTATCAGTAATCCATGTTATCAGTAAACTCAATATTCATAATCTTTATGACTTCAGTTATAGTTATGTATTCATACATGTATTCTCACGCAGTCATGTTCATGTTATTCAGACAGTTATACTTCATGCATGTGAACCCTTACATTCAGCCTACTTCACTTTGCATACCAGTACATTCACACGTACTGATGCATACTTTTCCTTTTGCACTATGGTGTTTTATACCATAGGTTCGGACGCTCAGGTTCCCGGTCACGCATAGATAGATTCAGATTACTAGTAGTGAGCCCTCATCATTCGAGGATATTCTTTTATTTTGTTATCTTATTACAATCAGTATTTTAGTAGATAGAGTTAGTTGAGGGATTATCCCATCAACTCCACAGTTCAAACAGTTCAGTTAGAGGCTTTTCATACTAGATGTTCAGAGAGTATTCAATATTTCAGATTCTATTATTTTATCAGACTTTATTATTTTCTTTTCATCAATATTACAGCTTTGAACCTTATGGCATTTTAGTCTATTATTCTACATTATACAGTGTTATTACTTAGTTATTACAGCAAGTACCAATCATGGGTTAGCTTGTGGTCCTTCGAGATTATGAGCACCGTGTAGCGTCCGGGATACCAGACTCGAGGCATTACATATGAACTTACTCATCCTTGCCTTAGAATTAACCACTATAGTCAGAGCATATCTTTCTAACTAGGTGAACTTAAGTGAATACTCATTTACTCTCATGCTACCCTACTTTAGATTAATGAAATCTTAAACCTTGTCTTTTCTTAGCTTGAGCAGGAAGAACCTGTCTAAAAAATAAGTAGGAAACTCATCCTACTCTATAGGTCTTTCATCGGTGCCTCATTCTCCTTCCACTGTTTAACCAAGGTATGATCCACCCATTGTAGTTGGTAAGCAGCTAAGTTAGCACACTCGTTCGAAGTAACACCCATAATATCAGTAATTTTCTACATAGTCCAAAAACTCTAGTCGATCCTCCTCAAACTTGGATCCAAAGAACATTGAAGGACTTATTCACTTAAAATCTCAAATTCTAGTGGTTTTCATGCTTATCATAGGGTTAGCTAGGGAAACGTCCTATTGATTGTTCTAAGAAGCCTTGGATTGGGATACTGCTATGAAAGCAACCCTGAGTTTAGTGTAAGAGACCTACTTATTCAAAGGGTCCTCAAAAACATACGGTGGTGTAGGTTAATCCCCATTCCTCCTTTTGTTAGACCTTATGGGAGGCATTTTCTATAAACAGTAGAGAATCAGTTAGGAGATGATATTTAACAAAGCTTATACTCTATCGTAAGACATAGTTAATAAAACAAATAAGACTTTCCTAAAATATTTCATAGCCTCTCTCTCATAAGTGTGGCGCGCTTCACACCCATTAACATGAATCTACTTAACATGAATTTTAGAAACCCTAGAACACTTTAAACCTTGGGGTCTGTACAATGTTTATCATGACTCGAGGCTACCTCTTGGGCGTAATATAGTGCTTGAAGTCACAAGTGACCCTAAGCAACCCATGATTTGGCACATGCTATGAGTGTTAAAATAAAATAACACAATACGGTATATAAGTCATTAAGAAGAATCCAATAATCAAAACAATATCAATGATGTTTAAAACATATCAGCTGTAAAACATGTCTAACTGGCTGACTGGTTGAAAGCCTCTAAAACATAGGGAGTTGATGGGATAACCCCCCAACTAACTTCGACTGACTGAAAAAAATAAGGTACTGAAAGCAATAACTAATAATTAGTCATTGATTGATAAGGACTCACCATGACTGCTGCTGAGTGGCACATGAATGGACTATGTGCAGCCTGGGAACTGAGCATCTGAACCTACGTTGTAAGACAACATAGTGTAAAAGAGAGTATGCAATTAGTACTTTGAATGTACTAGTATGTTATCTAGAAGCTACCTGATATACATACACACTGAACATGAATGCATGAATATGAAAATCGAATGCTAAACAAGTATAAAAATGTACTGAAATAATTTGAATTACTAAATAACTGATATATTGAACACTTGGTCATGCAAACCTGAATTGAAAAAATTAAATACTAAACTGAGGACTATGGGAGTTAACTATAATTGGCATACCCCAACTTGAGCTAATCGTGGCCCAACATGTAACCTTAATTGAAAGGGTGTCGATACCATACCAAGAGCACCAACACTGGCTGGCGTGGATCCATAAATCTGATGTCCCAAAGGACTAGGGTATTATGACTCTACTGATAAAGGACCCCTTATAATCTATGGTGGTACAGCAGGTCTAGAACACAGGGACAACTACTAACGACTCATGCATAACTGATGGGGAATCCGCCATTCCTGCATTCACTCGGTGCTAAGTGTTACTCCCAACTAAATAACTCTGAAGTATAATTAAAACATAAATTGATAATTGATATTCTCAAGTCATGGTATTCTGAAAATAATACTGCATATATAAACTAAAGAAATCATGAACTTATGAACTGATGCATGTTAAGTGGTAAAACTAACCATTTTATGAAAAAGTATGAATACACTCAATGCTTCACTAACTGATTTTGATTTGGAAAATGAAGATTATCAAATATGTGGAAACATAATTCTCATGAGGAAACATATTTTTCATGGTATATAATATAAATAACTGAAAGAGAGATGATAGAATTCATAATTTACTTAAAATTTCATAAAAAGGGTAAAGGGGTTCGTACTTGTAAATTTAGGAAAGCCTTGGGAATCAATGGGTGAAAGAGGCCCATTGATGAATATCCCACATACCTAAGAATAGATGCCTTGGTGAAATTCTTAAAGTTGATATTGTTCTTGGAAAACCCTAGTTCGCTCTTGAGAAAGAAGAGAGAAATTGCTCTTTTTAGTTTTTTTGGGTTGAATTACGATTTAATGATCTATTTGGGGATTTTGGGTCTTTTACACCACCCTTTGGGAAGCCTAAACAGCGTGCATTTGGATATTAAAGGAGTGGTAAAGAACTTAAACGTCTATGAGAAGTCATGCAGGAAAACCTACTTTCAGTCATTACGACTCATATCATAACTAGTTATGACTGGTCACGAGTCGTGGTCTAATTCATAACTAGGAAGCTTGTGGTCTGGGGTCCTTTCTGCTATGACTATGACTTCCTTCCTACGACTCATTACGACTAATTATGAGTCGTTAGGTGGAGTCATAGTCTGAGGCTTGATTCTTGAATTCTTTATTGGTCAAGCTACGGGTCCACATAATGACTCGTAATGTCTGACTATGAGTCACGTGCTTCTCTCATAACCACTAGGATGGATTCTTTGTTGAACATTGTTGTGACTATGAGTCCTTCCTAATGACTCGTAATGTTTGATTATGAATCATGAAGTGGAGTCATGGTCACTGGGATAAAACTGAAGGTTCTTTCTTTTATGACTATAACTACTCGTAACGACTCACAACGTCTGATTACAGGTCTTCATGTGAGTCGTAGCCATTAGCAGCTGACTAACACTTAAGGAAAAGTTGCATAACTTTTTGCCATAATAGATTAAAGAAAGACTTACTTCATTGTGAAGATAACTTAGTGACCTATTTTTGAGGGGTTTAGAGCTTTAAAATTTAGGGTATTACACTATTAAACTAGGTTATGTCCTCTTAGTTACAGGTCCATATGAATTGTATCAGCTAGTGGTAAATTAGGTGCTTCTCACCCTTTCTTTGCATTAAGATCAGTCGATCATGTTGCTAAGTATAGGTAGATTAGTACTTACAATTATTTATTTTCTGCACTTAATATACAGGTACAGAGTTGGCCATTTCAGGGCATTGATTTATTCCCTTTTTGTTCTTGGATTTTTATACTTTTAAGACTTGAAGGTAGATATAGATATGTCGTGGCTTCTTAGGATTTATTTTGTCTTTCTTTCTCTCATTTCATTGTATTGGTGATATTCCAAATATTTTATTTATATTTCACTTTTCTAGAGGCTTGACTGGTGACTTCCACTTTTGGAGATGGTTGTTGTCATTGACATCCTTACTTGTTGATTATGAGTTTTTAGTTTGAGAATTATTGTTATTTTATTCCTTATTCATATTCAAATACTTTTCAGGGTTTGTGTGTTGGTTTGACTTATCTATCATGGTGGAATGATATAGGTACGATCACTATTTTAATTTTGAATCATGACAGTGCAACATAAAATAGGATGAAAAAAGTAATACTTTAACACTAGTTTATACGAACTTTACAGGATAGTAGAAAACCACAATAAGTTTGTTTAAAATGACTAAATATTAAAAAATATTTTTACTTCAAACACAAAAAATAAAACTCACAAAATAAATTATCCCACAATAAAATATAAGGTGGTTATCAAGATTTCTTCATTGGTTAAGTTTCTAAATTCTTATTTTAACTTTCACCGATGATTATTTTATGATTTCATCATCAAATTTTTACTTTTCAACTTGATGGTTTGGAAATTATTTCTTGAATAAAGTTAAAGAATGATTTCAAGGTTAATTTTAACTCTTTTTCAAAAAAAATTATATTTGGACTCCTTAAGTTATGTATAAGATGATTTTCTAATAAAATTCTAGTTTTGCCCTTGGAGGCTAAGGATTGAATTTTCGTACTCAGAATAAAAGAACAGTAACATGTATATTGATGGACTTGTATTTATATATTTAACTTGTTCTTAATCAACTGAGAGCCTTTCAAAGCTTTTAAAAGGGGGAGGCTAG
Source organism: Capsicum annuum (assembly GCF_002878395.1). Lineage (NCBI taxonomy): Eukaryota > Viridiplantae > Streptophyta > Magnoliopsida > Solanales > Solanaceae > Capsicum > Capsicum annuum. The sequence continues at coordinate 100,529,108 of NC_061114.1, forward strand.
TTCTGACTATTGGTGGCTTGCGATTCATCTTCAAAGTAGCCTTAACTTTTTTTAGACGTTAATAGGGTAGGGACTTATCATATAAATCATGCTGAGTTGAGAGAACTGGTACTTTATAGTGATAATTGAGATGAATTATTATTGTGATTCCCATATTAAAGATTATACCATGCTGGTGATGTGAAATTGAGATTTTTTGATTGATATTGCGGAATATAGCCTATATTCATAAGTTTATTGATATATTGATATATTATACATATATATTGTATTTGGATTCATCATATCATTTTAAGTATGCATATTCATTCATCTCATGGATCATTAGAGTGTACTATTGAGAAAACACCAACTTTTTTGAAAGAAAATGAATCACCGCCTATTGATTTGGTCTGAGCTAAAATTTTAAGACAAAGATAATATGATATTTATTTTCTTCAAATTAAGATTTTGGATAGAGACATATGATATTAATTTCATCCAAGATAAGATTCAAGTTGGGGGTATCTAGATCTTGTGAGTTCCTATGGGTCCCAATTCACAAAACATGACTGGAGGAGGTATATACCAATAGGAATTAGCCATTTATTATCATCTTATCTCTTTACATTGAGTTCTTATTAAGTTATTATTGAATATGATATAACCATAGAACTTTCAGCTATCAAGAAAAAGAAAAGCAATGTGAAGTAAAAGAAGAAAAGGTCGCTTCAACTCCGATACCTGAATCTCCTTTTGTTTAAGTTTATTGGACATGATATTTATTAATATTAACTACTAGGATTTTTCTTCTTACATTATGATTTTAGTATTCTTTATTTGATATAGTTTCTCTTTAAGCTTAGTCATCCTATGATGTCTACTGAGTACTAGTGTTTGTACTCACTCTAGATTTTTCACATCCTTATGATGCAGATCTCGGTATGAGTGGTCTTCATTGCTGTTCGTAATCGAGCATTCCATTAGTATGTGAGACTGTGTTAAATTTTTCTTTTCGAAAATTGTCTTAGTTGCATCTACCTTTACTTTTGTATTACTTTGTTTATTGAACAACTTTATATTTGTATCAGAGTCGCTATTATATTTACGAATTTTGAGTACTCTTGGATTGTCATATTCTTTGATCAATTTATATGAGGATATCTTGAGATATTATTATTAGTTATTTGTTTGAATTTTATACTGTTGCATTTACTTTGAATATTCTGATCGCATCATGTTTACCTACTATAGTTAGGTTGGGATAAGTATCATCACAACCCTTTAAATTTTGAGCCGTGATTAATTTGATATTTGAAAATTATTTATAAAGGATTACAATGTATGCTATATTTTCAGAATTTACTCATTACTAGACTTTTGTTGACATATTATTCACTTTAAACAAATTTAAAACGAGTGAGATAATTTTTGGAAGTTATACTGAAAATTGTGATTCTTCTGAAAAAAATTACATTCTGTAATTTGATTTTTGAAAACTATTTGCTAATAATCATAATATATGATACATTTGTTTAGAATTTACTCCTTACAAGATTTCCTAAATATTAAGAAAAAAATATTATCATTTCAAACAAAAAAAATAACCAAAAGAGCTACTTCACTTTAAAAGTACTAGGAGGAGAATCAACTATTTTAAGTAAATATATTGAATTATGGATTGTAAATTGCTTTATTTGGGTTGACCCTCCCCAGTTAGGAGAGATAAGTAAAAGTGATTTTAGAGGAGTTACCACATTCTCAAACTTCGCTAAAAACTAAATGAAAACAGGAGAGCGGGGATTATGCTCCTTAACTTGTGTCTACCATGTAAAGAAGATATCTAGTAAAATTTCAAGGGCGGTTCTCTTGAAAAATTCTCACAACATGAGAAAGATTTGACACACATAATTAGGAAATTTAGTTGGTGAACAATACTTTGTTTTCAAGAGATTCAAAATTCGACTATAGGCAATTCTTTTGGTGACATATTCAAAGATTTGTACATAATTAATTGGTCCTGCTACGCAATTCCAATAACCAAAGAGTTTTGCAAGCCCATGCCTACAACACACAAAAATTGAGTTTTTTTGATAATGTATAAATAATAAAAAAAATAATAATTTGAGTAACATGATTTATTTATTGTGGGAATCTTTCAAAAATAGCAGCATTTTGCTATAAAACCCACCTTTTATAACCACATTTTATATCATTACCATTTATAGCTGTTGTATTCAGTTTTACAGATAGTATGTATTCATATAAAAGATGAATACAATCTCTATTTAGTCGCACAAAAAATAGAATTCAATATTTTTAAAAATAAAAAAATCTCAATCACGCTTATCTCGTTGAACTGAATATTTTCTTGCCTAGCACTACCATTATCTTTTTTTTCTATTTTTTTATTTTTTGTATTTTTTTCTTTTTCTTCTTTTTTTTCTACTTTTATTTTTTTCGTTTCTTTCCTTTTGTTTTTTTATTGTTTTCTCTCTTTGATCTCTAACTTCTATTTCTCTTTATTCTTTGATTTTTTTATTTTATTTTTTGTACTTATTTTCTTTATTATTTTTTATTCTATTTTATATTTTTTGTATTTTTAAAAAATATGACTAGTCGAACACACGTCATGGATGATAGTGTAAATACTATAATTGTTTATTGTATTTGTAGTCACACTGCTATTTATATTTTTTTATTTATTGATACAACTATATTTATATTTGTATTTTAAAGTTCGCACTTGTATTCATATTTTATAGTTCACATTTATATTTATATTTAATAGTTCGCACTTGTATTTGTTAGTTTGTGTCATCATTTATATTTTATATAATTCACACTTGTATTTTAAAGAATTATTTTGTATTTATATTTTATAATTGATTGCATATTATATTGAATTATATTTATATTATGGTTTTATTGTGTTTGTATAGTTAGATTATATTTGGATTATACTTATATTTGTATTCTATTTTCTTCATTACCTTTTATTTTTAAGAAATTCTTTTGTATTTGTATTTGTCAGTTGATTGCATATTGTATTTAGTTGTGACTATGTACAATTTATCATTTGTATTTATATACAGACTAGTAAGTGCATTAATTGTATTTCCGTGATTCTAAAATATATAAATATGTAATGTATCATTTGATACAAATGTATCATTTTGTATTTGTATATCAAAATTATAATTCATATTTGTAAATGAACAAATATCACCTGATACAAATACAATAACAAACAAATGAAACAAATGATTTTACAAATACAAATACAATATGTATTTGTATATATTGTATTTGTATAAAAATTTGAGTTGTATTTATTTGTATAAACAAATACAACTAGTATCAATAAATACAAACAAGTAGTCGTAGAAAGAAAATCAATTGTTCCTTTTCACTAATTAAAAAATACAAATGATAGTTCACACGTGTATCTGTATGTTATAGTTCGCATTTGTATTTGTATTTTATAGTTTGCACTTGTATTTGTATGTTATAGTTCACATTTATATTTGTATTTTATAATTCGCATTTGTATTTGTATTTGCTAGTATGCATAAATGAAAAGAAGAGGAAAAAATGAAAAGAAAAAAAAAGAAGGAGAAAAGATGAGAGAAAAAATAAAAAGAAGAAGGAGAGTAATAGAAAATAGAGTTAAAAATAAAAAAAGGAGAAAAAATAAAAAGGAAAAAATAAAAAGAATAAAAAAGAAGGAGAAAAGATAAGAGAAAAAGGAGAAAAAATAAAATAAAAAGAAGGAGAAAAGATGAGAGAAACAAAAAAGAGAAATTTTTTTTTAAAAAAGAGAGTAATAGAAAATAAAGAAAAAAAGAAAAAAGAAAAAAAGAAGGAGAAAAAAATAAAAAGGAAAAAGGAAAAAGAACAAAAAATGAAAAATAAAAAAAAATGAAAAATAAAAAGTGAAAAATGAAAGAAAAAAGAAAAAAAAATAGTAATAGAAAATAGAGAAAAAAAATACAAAAGAGAGGCTATAAATTATAATTAAGGATAATTAATAGACAAGAGCGTGCTATGAATTGTAATTAATTAAAAATTAAACTTTAAGTAGTAATAAAAGCCCAATAATAACTAATATGGATAATTTCCCCTTTATTTTAAGAGACAACGAAGTAGAAGTAATACAACATGAAAAATGTTTAGAAATGTCCTTAACATATTATATATGGTTCAAGAATGTTCTTCTGCCTATTAGATCAAAAAAAATTTAAACATTTTTTAAAGGTCATGAGATGTCATTTATTTAACAATAGGATGACATGACAATGATTTGAAATTAGAGATATGAATATATGACTTATTTCAAAAGATCCACAACCCAACCGTTTTGAAGACCCAACCCCCATAAATAATCAGGTATGCTAAACAATTACTTTTGTATCTCTTCTTCGTTTTTGGGTTCTCACTCTCTTCTTTCTCTTTCAATTATTTATCTTCATTCATTCAATTGGATTATGAAATTATTATTCTTCTTTCTTCCACTTTTCTCCTATTAATTTTTCAGGAAAAGGAGTTATAAAGTCCAAAACATTAATTTCTTCTGGATGTCATAGTTGGTATTGAAAATATGGTGTTTCTGCTATAAAAACAATTGCTATGTGATTTTTTGTGCAAAAATAATAGGTAAAAGGACATGGCATAGTCATTTTAAAATAAAATGGCCCATAATTGAAAAGGTGGACATGTTGTAGCCAGTCGGCTAAAGTAATCCCCTTTTTAGCCATTTGGCTCAATTGGGCACATGCAGTCTCTATACTCAATTGATACACTTTTATACCATATTGATACACTTTTATACTATGAAAAAAAAAATAAGAAAATTCTATGCAAGCACATGCAGTCCCTATATCCAATTGATACTCTTTTATACCACATTAATACACTTGTATACTACATTGATACACTTGCAATGTCCATATACTCAATTGATACTCTCTTATACTAGATTGATACATTTTAAAAATGCATGTAGAAACTATATAAAGTCGTATAAAATATGTATCTAAATAATAATTGTAGTTAAAAATTGTATAGAATGTGTATATCAATTTTATTTTTTTTATGTTTGACTTGTTTTATTTATAGTTCCTCTTTTGGACTTGCATTAATGTTGGGGGTTGGTTTTTGGATTTGGGAAACTGTAGTTGAACTATTGAAGAAAGTTGGAGTTAGGTTTTCCATTTTGAGTTTGAGTTGCATTATCTTCTCCTCAAAATCCTATGTATTTGTTTTGGTCAATTAAGGTTTCTTATAGTAAAGCTTTCACGGGGCTTTTTTGATAGTCAATGTCATCATTCCATAGATATACATAATGCATGTTTCAACGTATAACAATTGTGGTTATGCTAATTTCAAAAAAGAAATAGATTTTTTTTTTTTTTAAAAAAAAGGCTGCAAGAAAAAAGTGTGTAAAAATGGTGAAAAGCACAAAAGAGCAGTGATTTTTTTATAATAGAATGAAATATCAAAAAAAAAAAATTTAAATAGAACATAAAAAAAGAAGCAAAATTAAAATAAAGAATAAAATAAAATAGCATTTTTAAAAAAAAAAGGAAAAAAATGAGAAGTAACTAGCATGCAAAATCCACACTTCTGCTTTGCAAAAGGAAAAGTTGAATTGCATATAGTTAGGTACATGCAATAAAAAAGAAAAAAAGATTGACGTGGGTGTGGAACGTTTTTAAAAAAAAAAATGGGTCAAAGATAATATCATATTTATGTTTGGTATATCATAGGAAGCGGAGCTGTACGCTTTCTGCTTACTTTTTTATCCATTGGCACCATGATCGAGTGCTACTTTTTGGGTTTTTAAATTTAGGTTCTAGTTTGTAAAATTATTTTAGTTTTAGGTGTTATTTTTGTCCTTTCTCCAAAATAATAATGTTCGTATTTTTAGTTTTGTTCGTAAAAGCCTGAAAGCCATACCTATTGGTTCTTCAATGTTTATGTAATAATCCTACTAGGTCATTAACCATGTTTTCATGCTTTTTCTACGTTTAGATTCTTCCACTAGCTATCTCAAATCATTTATGACTTGTTGGACTGACAGTTCAATTACCAGACAATTTATTTAATTTTTAGAGCAAGTTTTCTATTTCAAAGTTTTCGCTATTAAAAAACAGGTATCATACCTAAACTTTAGGTAAACGATCCTAGATGTTAATTCTGATAGTTTTGTTAGCTCTGAAATGATGATTTTACTGTTGGAAGAATCTTTGATTTAGGTCTCACGGCTTTCAGACTCATTTTGATCTATTGGATGTATTTTAGGTAAAACGAACCCTTGGATGTATGGCTCTCTTTTGATCGAAACGACCTCAATTAGAATTTTGATGGTGTTGTTGAAACTAGAATGTCGAATTTGATAGGGTAGCATAGTTTATTTGCATTCATGAGATTTCAAATGAATAGTGAGTGTCCGATGAAAAACTTGGCAATTAGCCAAGTTTGCTAGTGCAACCATATTTTAGCCTTCGTGATTGCGAGGACTTGGCTGCATTCGCTAAGGTCAAGAAATTATGGCCTCTGCATTCACAAAGAATAACCTGACGGACTAGGCCAAGTTTCCTCATTTGCATTCGCGGTGAATCAGTTGCATTTGTAAAGGCTTATCAGGGTCAAAGGTCACGTTTACAATGGCATTCCCGCGTTTTCGATGAATGGACCCTTTAGCATATTTATTGTTGGAACTCTACTTTTCCCTCATTTATTTCAAGTCCCATCTTCATAAAACCCTAGAGGACCTAATAAATTATGGAGATCAACTTTTGGTATTAGAAGTGAGTTTAAGGAGTCGTTGTGGTCATTTTCTCATCGTTTTTTTGTAAGTTTTTTTTTTTAGTTCTTCGTCCAACCTTAAGTCCCCTATAATAGTGATGGGGCTGATTTGAGACTTATTTATGCTCAGAATTCACCTATGTTTAAGGATAAATGATCCATAGCTTTGAGGGACGCGATGATGGTTTCAACTTTATGATTCCACAAGCGGGGCTTATGTGAAATTTTTAGCTTAATTTTTATCCAAATTTTTTTGTGTAATATGGGTATCGTTGTTCTTGTATTAATGCATAGATTACTACTTTGACACCATGATAGTGTTCAGAGGCTTCTTGAAAGAAAAAAGCTCCGAAGTAGTGGACTTTTTTGAGCTTTCTATGGTGTCCAGGTAGCCTAGCCTTGCCTATCTCATAGATTGAGATTTATTATAGTACTAGTGTAGTATTATGCTAGCTATGGATGGGTATTTATGACTTGGTTGATAGTTTAGTATTTTATTAATTAAAGGCCGGTTTGGGGATCTTTTTGTAGAGATTGACCTCATTTGTCTTCATATTAGCTATAATGACACTTTAGGACTAGTGCTGGTTTACTTGAGACCTTGGAATGGAATTGTAATGCCTTATGATAGGTGGGGTAAGTGTTTACCTTAACTAAGATTTTCGAGACAAATAGCGAGCCCTTTTTGCCCTTTTTTTAATCAAATGCTTAAATTAGCTTCTTGTAGATTTAAGGAGCTTTTATTTGTCACCTAAGGGTAGATCTTGAATCTTAGAAGGACTTAGATGGTTCATCGAGCTTCTCTTAGCCTTGTTACTTAAGTTAGACTAATATTTGACCATCAAAGACCTTGTTCATGGGCTTTGTGACTAAACTACTTCACGTATAGACCCGACCTTTCATCTTAGGGATTTAAGATAAATTTAGACTAAAAGAGAATCATGGTTTTGGATTGTCATTATCTGAGATATATTATTATTTAGTTTCGATTCAAGTACATCATTAATGGTTTAAAATAAGTTTAGGTAGGTTATTACTTGTTTCACACTTCAAGTTTAATATTTTTGATATTTCTTCCTTGTTTGTATTTATCGGGTTTATGGGGCTCGATTGGGTTATTCTTCTCTTGTTTGCGTCCTCTGGGATTATAGAGGCCAAGTTAGGTTGTAGTTATATTATATTTACTTTTGATTTGCTTATTTCAAATATTTGTTCAGATTTATGTCCTTTCATTTCCACTTTTAGTTTACACCCTTGCATTTTATTATATATTTATTGAAATTTAGCAGTGTCGGTGATGCCTACTGAGTATCTATTACTTTGGTACTCATACTATACTTCTGTATCTTTTTTTCAAGCAGACTCGAGTATGAGCTATTGCCGCTGACACTCCATTCAAACATATGGTGGTTCCAAAAATAGGGTGAGCTTTAAGAGCCAGGGCTGATTCTCTCTCGTTCTATCACTTTTGGATAGTCTTTTGCATATTCTGGACTATTTTGATATTCTCTAGGACATTGTACTCTTATTTTTTATTTAGTGGCTCTTGTAGGTCAAGAGATACTCCTTTGCACAGTTTCTCCTTTTTCTTGATGTTCTGTATAATTTCACAGCTTAGTACATTCATTGTATGACTAAATTCTATATTATTTTAGCGTTCATTATTTAGTCCATTACTTGTCATTCCGAGCTATTATTTGGCTAACTTACTGTTGGGTTAAAGTAGATGTTATCATGACTCGAGAAATCATATCGTAACAGTGTATGGCAGAGATGATTTGCATAAGAATTTGCAATTCTTTGCTAATGAGAATTGATTTAGGATCTCATATTATTGTGAAATTAAAATTATAGAAGAAACTCATCATATACGAGAGCCTATGCTCATAAATAAATGCGCATGCCATGAAATCAAAATAAACCTGTAAACTGGGCCAGGATGGCCCATTTCGGTCCAGTAAGCCCAACTCATTTAGAGGTCCCGACCTGGTTTGACCTGGTCCGGTGGGCTGCCGGTCTCGAGCTGGGCCGTCTACATTGACAAGCCCGGTTCCAAACCCAGACCAGGCCTACCGGTTACCTGGCGCGGCCTGGTCCAGTAACTTAATTTTTTTTTAATTAATGGAATTGTTGGGCTGCTGACTGTCCAATAGTCAAATGGACCATTGACCCAACAATTATAATGTCGTTTGGGTCCAACGACCATTTGGCCAAAGTTCGCATTTTTTTCAAAAAGAAATTTAATTAAAAAATTTTCCTATAAATACCCTATAATTTCAAATCACTTTTCACACAATCAGCTTCTCTCATTCTCTCAACGCATTTCTTTAGACAAAGACTCCATGTTTTTCTCTTTTCGGATGATAAATCTAATTTTATTTTTAAATTTTATGTTTACAAATATCAAGTGGAAGTTTTCTAAAGTAGCAACTTTCGAATACTTTAAAAAATTTGGTATTGTCGTTCCATCTCTTACCTTTAATTTAATTGTCCTATGTTTAATGATATTCCTAGAATTACTTGTCGGCCAGATATTTTTAAACTCCATACACAATATGTTTATTATTTATCTACATTATTAAAAAATATTCAATGTAGAATTGCTCTAACTTCTGATCTTGGTCGTGCTGTTAGTAAAAATAATTATTTAATAGTTACTTGTCACTGGATAGATAATAATTTTGTTATGTAAAAACATATTCTAGCTTTTTTGTATGATGAAGATCGTAGACATACTGGAAAATTTATTTCTGAATATATTACAAAAGTTGTAGAATATTATGGTATTGAAAGAAAAATTTTATGTATTGTTTTTGATAATGCATCTAACAATAAGACTGCTATTGACAAGTTAAAAGTTGACCTTTCTTCATCGTTACCTGAAATATTTCATGTTAAGTGTGCTTGTCATATATATAATTTAATTGTAAAAGATGATCTCGAATTTTTTGAGCTTTATATTGAAAAGGTCCGGCTTGCTGTTGTCTTTATTCAAAAAAATAATCGAAAAAAAGAGTGGAAAAATTTAAAGTTAAATGTGAATAAAATGGACTTAGACCGATATTTATGCCTAAAGAATGTGATACTAGATGGAATGCTACTTATACTTATTTAAAAACTTGTCTTGCTTATAAATTTCCTATTACAATGACTTTTAATCAATATTATGGTTCTTTTCTTGAGTGTATGCTACATGATTCTGACTAGGCTGCAATTGATGATCTTTTTCAGTTTTTGAAAAAAAATTATATAGCTACGGTTGAGTTTTCTAATGCTTATTATCCTACTGTTTGAAATATTTTAGCTTATTTAGGCGACACTTCTTGTTTGCTTAACGGATATAAGAAAAGAGAAGATTACAAAGAAGCTGTTAGTGTTATGTTTGCTAAATTTGAAAAATATTTTTATCCGCTTCCCCCAATTTAATTGGTTGGTGCTATACTAAATCCATGTATGAAATATAATACTATGTCCGAATTTAGTTCTATTATTTATACTGCCTTAAAGATAGAGCTTGAAGAAGAACCTTCTTTGTTTACGGTTATGAGTGATGCGAACAGTTACATGGAAACATTATACTCCCTTCGTTTAAAAAAAAATGACCTACTTTGACTTGGCACAAAATTTAAGAAAATAAAGAAGAATTTTGAATCTTGTGGCCTTAAATTAAAGTTGCATCAAATGTACCAAAATACGCTTTAATCTTCTGGTCCTAAACATGTCATATGAAAATTTGAAATTAAAGTATTGCCAAAAAAGAAAAGGGGTCATTCTTTTTTAAACAGACTAAAAGGAAAAGTAGGTCATTCTTTTTTTAAACGGAGGGAGTATAACAATTATGCCGATTTACATGATGTAGCTATACTGACAAATAGCACTCCAACTGTCGTTCCTCAAGCTCCCGAGGAACCATCATCTTCTTAAAGGCCGACACATAGTGATTTTTCTGATTACCTTTATGATTTAAATGTTTGGGATAGAGTTGCGACTTCAACATACAGAACAATTTCTCGGGAAGATCTTAAGTATTATCTTCGACAGCTGATAGAGGATCGTAGAGCAAGGATCAACGCATTGAATTGGTGGAAGAATAATGAAGAAAATATCCTATGCTTTCAAGATTAGCTAGAGATATACTGAATGTTCCAATGTCAACCGTTGCACTGAAGAGCGCTTTTAGTCAGAGACGATAACAACTTGGAGAAAACCGACACTTATTAGGAAGCAATGCTATGAATGTTATAGTTTGCCTTAGAGATTGGATTAGAGCGGAACGAAAAAATCAAGGAATAGAGGTGGAGCCGAAAGACGAACAAAATCTTAAAGAAATTATGACTTCAAGAGAGAACTCAGCACAATCAAGTCCTAATGCATGATTTTGCCCCAATTGATTTTGACTTTTCTATGGCAGTTCCTGTTAAACATGCATGAGTTGAAAAAAAGATGCAAAATTTGTAGATTTTTCATTCATGTAAATTATAAGTCTTGGTTCATTTTGCAATCAATAAAATACAACATTCATTCACTCCTTACTTTGTAATTTTTTTTATTTAAATTGAATTTCTAGTTTGAATTAAATACTTTTAATATATTACTATCAAACTTTACACTAAGTAATAAACATAACAAACATATATACACATAATGAAAAAATAAATATCTTTTAAGTTCAAATATAATGAAAACGTATATTAAGTAGCATACATTGTATCTTGTATGTATATATGTGTTTTCTAAAGTACTATAACATGTAATGTATATATCTTTCAACTTTCGAGTGGTATTTAAAGTAATATATATTCTACATATCTGTGTATATATTTTCTATAGATTGTAAAGTAGTATATATTTAAAGTATACATGTCTATATGTTTTCTAAAGTAGTATATATAGTGTATATATGTTGTATGTATATATTATTTCAAGTGGTATTTAAAGTAGTATATATTCTACATATATGTGTATATATTTTCTATAGACTAAAATAGTATATATTTAATATATATATGTGTGTATGTTTCTAAAGTAGTATTATATGCAACGTATATATTGTACGTATATATGAGTATATATTTTCTATAGACTCTAAAGTACTATATATTTAACATATACATGTCTATATGTTTTCTAAAGTAGTATATATAGTGTATATATGTTGTATGTATATTATTTCAAGTGGTATTTAAAGTAGTATACATTCTACATATATGTGTATATATTTTCTATAGACTAAAATAGTATATATTTAATGTATACATGTGTATATGTTTCTAAAGTAGTATTATATGTAATGTATATATCGTACGTATATATGTGTATATTTTTTCTATATACTCTAAAATCTAAAGTAGTATATATTTAACGTATACGTGTGTATATATTTTCTAAAGTAGTATATATATAGTGTATATATGTTGTATGTATATTATTTCAAGTGGTATTTAAAGTAGTATATATTCTACATATATGTGTATACATTTTCTATAAGCTAAAATAGTATATATTTAATGTATACATGTGTATATATTTCTAAAGTAGTATTATATACAATGTATATATTATACACATATATGTGTATATTTTTTCTATATACTCTAAAGTCTAAAGTAGCATATATTTAACGTATACATATGTATATGTTTTCTAAAGTAGTATATATATAGTGTATATTGTTTCAAATACTATTTTAAGTAGTACATATATTATATTATACGTATATATGTGTATATAGTTTCTGCAAACTCTAAACTAGTATATATTTAATGTATACATGTATATATATTTTCTAAAGTAGTATATATTTAGTGTATATATGTTGTATGTATATTATTTAAAGTAGTAGTTTAATTAGTATATATATATTATATTGTACTTATATATGTGTATATATTTTCTATAGAATCTAAACTAATATATATTTAAAGTATACATGTGTATATGTTTTCTAAAGTAGTATATATTTAGTGTGTATCTATTGTATCTATATTATTTTAAGTAGTACATATATTATATTGTATGTATATATGTGTATATATTTTATATAAACTCTAAACTAGTATATATTTAATGTATACATGTGTGCATGTTTTCTAAATTAGTATATATTTAGTATGTATATGTTGTATGTATATTGTTTAACGTATTTAAAATATATATATGGGTGTATATATTGAAAAAAACATGTAAATTTGAATTTAATTTTTTTCTTTTTTTACATTTTGACCGGTCAAAACCGGATACACGCTAAGTGGGCTCGTTCCGGTCCATTTCAGCAAATTTCACTGTTTGGGCCTGAACCGGCCTGACGCATTAAGAGTGACCCAGTACCGAGCTGGCCCAAAAACCTGTAAAATTATGTGGGCCAGTGCTGGTTTGAACCAGCCCAGCCCGGTTAACAGTCTTAAATCAAAATAATCGATATAGAAGGCCTAGAATAAGTGTTTAGTGCAAATGCAAATGCCAGTAGTAACAAAACCAATCAACAATTCTTAATAAACCACTCTTACTCTTTTAACTAATTGACATGGATGATTAGTGATAAATCCAATTGGCATATACTTTCCGTTGATTTCCTCAAATGGCATGTATTATTCATTTAGGCTAATTTAGAAACGGTTATTGAGTAGAGTTCAGATTTTGTACCGTGAATGTATGAGGTCGTGTAGTTGAGCTTAAAAATTTATGTGGATCAATAGGATGAAGTCACTTGTCTGATAAAATGACTTATCAATTGTCATGTCATTTTGCTAGTAAGTAAAGAGCATTTCGAGACCGTTAAAAAGTGTTAAGGAAAATTTTAATTTAAAAGGTAGAAGAGGACAATTTTTAACCATTTATGATATATTAAGAATATTTTAAACTTTTTTTTGAATACAAATCTTTTCACTTTCGATTTTTTGTTCCCCGAAAGAAATATCTTTACTATCAACCTTGTTTTGACATTAAATATTATTCCACTAGTGATAATAACCGGGCATCGCGCGGTTAAACACAACCTTAGTAAATTTATACTGATAGGTACTGTTGATTAGTTGTATTATATGCATATAATAATTTCTTGTATATAATTGATAAAATCTACAAATCTTTACTATGCATTTTGCTAGATAATAGAATTTTTATTTCTCTATAATTTTCTTTTGTATATTTAACGGACAAAATACAAATTACAGTAAAAGAAAGAATTACAGTTTTGTTATCAATCTAAAGGCATTTGTAATATCAGCGGTGTTATTAGCTTAATAAGTCTCCTTTTGTCAATCTTTTACTATCAGTATGCTTAAAATGCTTTGTCTTTCCTAATTAGTTGTGTCAATCATTGGATCTATGTTATTATATACATAAGCATTCGCAAACAAAATAAAGTTTCCCAATTTTAATTATCTTCCCTTAATTTCAAGGATAAAATTAGTAAAATAAGTTTTTGTACGTATAAATTGGCATCACTTTTTACACCTTTTAATGACATCAATTTCATGTCTTTAATTGTTATTCTTTCCCAAAATGCTTAATCATCAGTTACCCATCGATCAACATCATATTGTTGTCAATGATTTTTTCCACTTTACTTTATAAATGGATTTCGTTTTCTATCTCCCAAAAATATGATACAAATTAAATCATGTATGATTGACGGACATTCATGTAATGACTCTTTCTGTCGTTATGTATAAGTTCCTCGTTAAAAATTTTAGACAAAAATGCTTTTCGAATTTGAAGTTATAAATTTTAGGTTAGACTAATTTCGGACGAGATCCGAGCAAAGTGTGGTCTAGATCAATATGAGAATGAATTGGCTAAGAGTGGTGGTATTTGACTTAATTTCTAGTTAGTTAAGACGATAAAGAACTTGTAGGATTTTACCGAATTGTATTTGGGTGAGTAGAACTCCTGGAATGGATCTTAGCATAAAGAGTATTATTTAGAATGTCTTGGATTTAAGGTGTATTGTGAAATAGTGGAATTTTGGGGAAAAATAGGCATTCTGTATCACCCACATCGCTATAGCAACGTGCATGTAGCTATAGCAAAATGCCCAAAAGCGAAGAATTTTTCGCTATAGCGCACAGTCAACGCGATCAATGGCTGCTATAGTTATATAAATTAATGTTTTATTCTAAATAAACCCCTTAAAATGATTTGTTTTTCTAAAATACGATTTTGGGCAAAAGAGAGATAATTTTGGGCGAAAATCTTTTGTTCTCCACCATTTTACTTTGTCGAGGTAAAAAATTCATCCCCGTTACTAGTAAATTGATAATCTAGCCTTACAATTGCCAGTATACGTAGTTTAGGAAAAGTTAAAAACTGGTTTTAGTTGATTTTATAGTGCATGGAAGTAGTTTAATTATAAAATCACTGGGCTTTGGTTAATGATCATTAAATTGCCCTTGATGTTGATAATTCACTAAATAATCCATGAAACTAATAGATTTAGGTGAATTATGATAGAAAATTCAAGAACAGAGAGGAAATGATTATGAACTTAGAATTAAGGGTTGGGAATGAGTTTTAATCCCTAATGAGGTAGACCATTGCATTGATTATTTATTTTCTCTATTTCTGTACAAAAATTAAATAAAAATTGTATGAAAAGGCAAGACTTAAGCTTAGTTGAGTTGTGCAAGCTTGGGTTGAGGTAGGTGATGGTTATGTGGTTTAATCCAATTTATGTTATATGTGCATGTTAACTATTTTATAGTATTGCTCGTTGGTGCATGTTAATTTGTGTGTGATCACTTTTTAAACGAGCTTATATGTAAAACTTGTGGATATTACAATTGTTGACTGGTATCTTATTTTATATGATTTTATCATATTTTATGACTGCTTATAGGGTGTTCTGATAAATGGATATTCTCACGATTTATTGGTGGAATAAGATTGGCAGACACTTGTGTTTGGTATTAGGTACATGGAAGGAATTTGTTCTCTGCAGGTTATGATTAGAGGGTAGTTATGGTACCCTTAGCGTGTATGTATAAGGTACAGGTGAGTTCGATGATTTTATGAGTAAACTGGGTGTTGAACTTATATGTTGTGGTATTTACTTGATTTGTCTTGTCTTAACTTAACTTGGCTAATTTGCATACTTGAAGATGTCCTTGACTTATTGCTAGGAATCTAAACTGCTTAAATGATATATATTGCTTTGATGCCTTAGGACAAGCATGTATTAACTTATTGTATTATGTTGTGGTTGAGTGTTCATATTCTCATCTTGGGTTAGCCAAATGACCCTACTAATATACTGTTATTTTATTTTGTGTTGATACTTGATGTGAGGCTAAAATTATATATATTTAGTTATTATTTGCCTCTCATTTAGTCTTTTTATTGGTATTTTTTGAGCATTGATTCTATGAATTATGCTTAATATTATATTTATATTAGTAAGATTAAATTGGTATGAAGATGAAGAAAATTGAAGTAAAAATAAAATAAAATCGAGAAGCTATATAAGAAAATCAAGCAGACAGCTTAATGGAGTAAAATTATTATAATAATGAATTTCTACAATTGAAAAAATTGCATTCACCATTGAAAATGACAAATTAGCAGTGAGCTGCCATATGGCATCAATGATTCCACTAAAATAAATTGATACAGCCACTGTTCGATGCTAAATCTGTTTTGATTTTTATTTTTCTCTATATTTTGGACTCGGTTATTTTATCTGAGATTTTTCTAATACTTACAAATATTTCACAAAAATATTTTCTTCATAACTTTGAAACTTTTGAGAGGTAACTTGTAAATTTTTAATTTGGAAAGAGTTGGGAGCCACCGTGGTGGCTGAAGAAAACTGATTCATTCTTTTCTTCTATCATAATTAATTTTTTTTTGATAATTCAAGATTCTGGATTTATTCAACTTAATTTGTAAGTTCATAATTATAATTTTTTTATAAATTATAATTGTGATTTTCAAGACATGAGTAGATAAATTCCATGACCAGGGTTGTGGAAATCATAATGAATTAATAAAATAGGTTAAGTGAGTGATAATTCTACACCATTGTGCATTCATGTGTTGGTATTTTATTATTATGATTGCTTTCTATTGGGTGGACAATGTTAGAACTTGCTTGAATTCTAGACTTCCTCGATAGAGAAGTAGAAATTAGGAAAAGAAAATAATAATAGAGATTTGAAGCTACCAACCTTCATCTAATAACTTGAGCTGTAGCAGGGAGAGTTAATTTGAGATCAAGAACAAGGATTAGAATTACAACACTCAGAGACCGAGAGGAGAAGAGTGATGCTCATCTAATCAAGGTCGAGAGATGTTTAGGTGAACCTAACTTGTTAGACTTTTCATGCAATGCATTGGAATAGTTGCTAACATGAACAACCTGTATAGTTATGAAATGATGAAGAACACAATCCTAATTCATCATTCTTATTAATATTCTCAACGTAAACTTATATTTGTTTACTTGTTACATCAATTTCCAAATTGTTTACTTATTTTTTTTTTATAAAATTCCCCCTTTCAAAAGTAGTCGATAATAGTCTAAATAATTATTTTGTCCAAGCACACACATAACTAACATGGTCATTCAAATAGTAAAGTGACTCATATGAGTCGAATATTTATCCCATAAGGAAATGATGTTATATTTATCCCATAAGGAATTGATGTTTAGTAGATGATTTAATTCTTGTATTATTATTTAAGTTAAATAATTGAGATTTGCAACCAAAAAGAGTTTTGAGGTTTTTTTCGTTTAAACTAAAGAATAGAAACAAGAACAATATGAAACTTGGACTGTAAACAATATATGTAGAATCTAGGATTGAGGCATTTTCTTCACATACATTTATAACTATGGTTTCTAGCCAGTGTTGGTGTTTATATGATTATTGATTTACGAAGTTGTTAATATAACTCGGGGATGGTCACCATGTAAGTCAACTACCCAAATTAGTCTCACAACTACATCATTGAGCGCGACTGTGAGTCTCTAATTTGGATGCACTATGTTATCTTCCCATTTCATTAACCAAGTAGGGAATTTAGATATATCCCTATCCTAACCGTAAATCATCCTTTAATAATTAGATTTAATCAATTAAAGATATGATCCACACTCTCTACATTCTCATTACGTTCCTCCACTCTTGTGGCCAATTCATTTTGGGATTTAGATTTATTTCAAAGTTCATGACTATTTAGAATAATAAAACAAGAATGTAAGAATAATCACATTACTTGATGAACACATTAACCAGCTAACAAATCATAATTAAAATAATCATGTTGTAGCCTTAACCCTAGGAAGATGGTATTTATCCACTCATATTCATACTGTAACGCCCCACATTTTTGGGTTAGAATTCGAATCATTATTCCTACGTATATAAACTCGAATCTAATTACTTCTACATAAATATAAGTGTCATATCATTATACTAGTGTGAAAAGTTCTATCAAGTTGAAAATGTTCATAGAAAATACTTAGAGTAAAGTGGAGCTAAGAACTTTCGTTATCAATCAAATTTTAGAATTCGATTCTACAAGGATCAACTTTGAACGTTTATAACTTCTGTAATATATGGAACTTTTGCGCTTAGGACATACAAAATTATAGATAATTGTGTCCTCTTTCCAACACATCCACCCAAGCAAAAAGTGATGAGCATTTTTGTGAGGGACTAGAGAGGGTCTGTGATTTTGGCATGTCACAAAGGATAATCTCCGCGATAAGCTCCATATCATACTGATGCTTTAAATTTGGGTGGATTTTGATTTTGTTTACTTGGGATGAGGGAAAATGAGGTCTTTTCACCTATGAACGACCTTTAAACACTATATGAACCTATTTTTATCAGTTTTCACGATAAAAAATACCTAATTCCACTCTCAAACTAAAAATCCCAAGAAAGCATAAGGGTTTCATCGTACATTCATCTTCTGGGTTCCAAGTTACCAATTACTCATAAATTCTTGTGTGTTTAAGGTATGTTACTCTTCCCTCACTATTATTTTATCAAAAGTATGTATTTATAATTGTATCCATGAGATTTAATTGTGGTTTATGTATATGGGTTTGAGGGTTTTCAAATGATTAATGCTTAAATTATTTTCCCATGGCTTTACAAAAATTGTTCATGCTTTATTATCTGTTTAGAAAATCGTAGGGGAGCATGAAGATGGTTAATGGGAAGAGGGCCAAGGCATTCCCCCAATTTGATGATTTTAGTATTAAAATTAGTTTGGAAATTGTGTTCTCTCAATCCATTTGTGTAGTTGGTTTTAAAATATGATTTGTCACTAGGTTTGACTTTCTCATCTATACTATTGCATAGCATAAATGGTTAAAAGACTGAACATGGGTTTTAAAGGCCTTGTTAGCCGTGTTTTGATTGAAATTGAAACCTCGAGGGTTGAGGCATTCCCTCGAGTAGATTTGATAAACCAAAGACGGTCGAGGCATTCCCCTAAGTTTAAGGAGTTGTAATTGCATAAGTATAAGCTTGCAAGCATACAGTATGATGATACCTATGGTGTGCCTTAATGTATAATTTCTGTGGTTAATGAATGGGTTATGTAAAACTTATTTTAAAGTGGGCTTAATGGAGATTATGTAGCTAAGCCGTGGAGGTATGGGTCTCAGACACTTATACTGGAAACTCATGTTTGTAGACACGAGGTTTGGTCTTAATGACCTGTGTGCATGGTTCACACTGTTGATATATTTATATCTTAGATTGATATAGGGTCGGGGCATTCCTTGATCTTCTTTGATACCTCCAATTTATGTGGCTAACATGCGCTGGGGCCCTTTCAGCAGGAGGAGCTGAACCTATATAGCCCATGGGTGCCTATATGGTGGTTGAGCTACATAGTTTAGGATAAAGTTTTACTTCATATTAAGTGTTTTTCCCTTTCTCAGCATGATAATCTTATATATACATATGATTATGGGCATTAGCTTTGATTAATTTGGATTATTTATCATGGAATTTTATCCTTATTCTAGAAGTTACATGCTAGTAATCATTTCACTAATCATCTTCAGATGCTTTATCCCCATGAGATGTAGGGTTCAAAGGTAATTTTGCTTTTCCTGTACAGTGATAGATTTCTAGGTTGTTAGTTATCAGTTTTGCAGTGGTGAGCTTCCATTCTCCGAAAGGGTTATCATTTGAAAGTTATGTTTCTTTTGTTTCATAAACTACCATTTGGTTCTTTTTGGCTATTGTCGGGGGCATGCCCCAACCTAGATTGATGATGGTTTCATAGATGCTTTGTGGATTACTGTGGACTTGGGATTAGTTGTTCAAATCTTAGACTTTCTTTTAGTCATAATTATTATCTTGTTTAACTTTTGGAATTCCACTTTTATATTATATTGTGATCTGGTTGACTAGGTGAAGGGGTGGTCTCTGTGGACTTAAGATTACTCATCACGAAAAGGCCCTAGTTTGAGTCGTGACAAAGTTGGTATTGGAGCATAGTTCAGGGTCGTTGGGTGTCTACAAAACTGTGTCCAGTAGTGTCTTTCTTATGGGTATATTGTACACCACAATTATAATCAAGAGGCTACGAGGCATTTAGAAAATGTTTCTCATTCTTTTATACTCTAGACTTTGCAATTGTGTTTTATCTATATGAAAGTTATCATACTTCTTTCCTTGCTCTAATATGTGGGCTATGTATCTTTGTCGAGGTGGTACAAGTGCAAGGGGTTAGCTCCCTAATAGTGTAGTCTTTTCTAAATGAGTTATCAAAAGTTGTAAAATGGCATAGGGACTTAAAAGGAGTCCGTTAGTGCGTCAAGCTATATTGATTCAAGTGTGTACCTCTAACTTCATGAATCGTGCTTTTCATCGTGAGGTAAGATGTGTAAATTATCCCTTTTAAAAACTTTATTGCAGATATCTCGCTCAAGGAAATGATACAGATCTGAATATTGGGGGTGGTATTTCAGTCCTAAGAGGTAGTATAAATTGAGGTGTTATGACCTATGAGTAGTAAGGGATCCCAGGGTTAGTGATATGAATCTTATATTTAGAAGTTGGAGTGATGGTAAATGTTTTAGTGAAAAAGAGGTAGTTATTTTTACATGAACTTTAAGTGAGTGTGGGGGGTAATATGCTTTTATGGTGTTGGTTATGGTGTACCAAAGATTAGCAAACTTATGGTAGTCAGTAAAAGAGAGTGGTTAGTTGCAATATCTGCCTTTTTAGCTGAAATAAGAAATTATCCCATGAGGACTTATTATGGTAGTAGTGAAATAAATCATAGGTTATGAATGAAAGGATTGGTCGACTAATAATTTATGAATTTAGCATTCACTTGGGGAGATCATAGAAAGGGGGGACTTAGTGGTGTTTATAGAATCTTGAAGATAGTTAGGGTGCATCCATGGGTAAGTGGATGTAATGTGAGGAGGTGAATGTTCCATAGACCATAAAAGGTTAGGTAATAAGATTAAGATCGACAATCCTTATTAGGTGGTTTTGATACACTAAGGGCCCCTTGATTTTTATCTAGTAGTTGTAAGTTGGTTTGGTATGTGAGAAGACGTGTAAGGAATGTTAAGGTGTAGTAGTAATGCGATGAGAAAGAATATGCTTGTGGGCCATAGTTAAGTTAAATAAGGAATTTAGGTGGATTTATCTATTTGATTGACTAGTATATTATGCAGGATATTTCGTTGGTGGTACATGATTATTGCTGGACACTAAGTTCGAACTTTAGATGTTAATTATGGTGATAAGAATGCTAGCTTGAAGATAGTGATGCAAGAATTGTGGGATTGAGTTAGTAGGTTTAATGTAATGTGTGAAAGAGCTTAGTTTAACGACTCATGAAATATTGGAGTGGGTAATTGTGATATATAGATGAGTTCTAGTGCCGAAGTTGAAATGGTGGCTAAATCAATGGATGGATAAGAGTCTTAGGTTATAAGAATAAAGTGTGCTCGATCTTGAGTTATGAGTGCCATGTATGCCAAGCTTATGTTCTTAAATTTCTTAGTATGGAGAAGTCTAGGGAGTTGTTATATGGTGTTATGTAGAGCTGAATTGAGGGAGAAATAGATAGACTACGTGAACCCTCGGTGTAGTTTTAAAATTCTGTTAAGTAATAAGGTTATGATATTGAAGGTGTAATGCTAGTATTCTAAGGAGTTTAAAATGGAGTGTTAAGTGTTTAGAAGCATGGATGTTTATGACTATGTAAATGTTAGTTATTAGGCGATGATTTTGGGGGTTTGAGGGAGTTAAGATTAGTATCCTTAAAGGGGGTGTCCTGGAAAGAATTTAGTGTCTTCGTATGAAAGTTGTTGTAGGGAGTTTGTGTTCTTATGAATAATGATACCACCCCCTTTGTGCAGAGTGTTGTGCTATAGATTTAATAAGGGGATATACTTTCAAGATTGAGATAGTGACCTTTGAGCCATGGGGGAGATGATACAAATCTTGAATTCTCTCATGGTGGTGACTTTTAGGAACGAGTCATGATAAATCTATTATTACTCTAGCAAATTCCTCCTATTTCGATTTAAGGGAACATTCTACAAACATTCTACGTATTCAAATGGTGTCTATGCCTAATTTTGTACTTCTCGATACAATCTATGTCTATGTTTCAACCCTCTAATTATGATCTAGGTGTTTGGATATGTGAAAATCTTGCTGCTTATTGGATCATATCTTACGTCACAGACCCACCTTGAATAGTGCAACAAATATATGATGTAAATGAATACTATCACTCCTATTTCCAAAGCTCGTACTCTAGTCCCCCAGTTACTCTCCTTGTGTTGGGATGACAGTGGTTATGGGAGCATAGTAATGTTTTAGACTATGGGATGGCTACTTGAACTAAGGCTGTAGATAAAACAGGCAGAGTGAGATAAAACTTTTTTTATATGAAATAGTTAGGAAGGGAATATGTGATGAAAATCTTTATGGAGGAAATAAAGGTTGCTGGATTTTGGTGGGGGAGAGAAGTAAAGTGGGTGTAGCAAATATAGGCTTGAATGTTGCAATTGATAGATACACAAACCATTGTGTTATGTGGCTAGTACTCTTGATTAAGGCATGATGTTCTTTGATTATAGTAATGATACGGAGTACTATTCTAGGATGGATGTAAGGTATAGAGCCCTGCAGCTTAAGTTAGCATTTTTTAACTTTGGATCAGGCTTTAACTTAGAAACAATGTATAGATAGATTAGAATCAATGTATAGATAGACCCAGGCTCTCGTACTGATGTGTCTAGTGGGGAAATTGCAAAATTAAAATGGTGAAGTGTGGTATTCGTAGCTGGATTCATAGTTAAGAAGTATTGTGATATCTAAGGACTATTAGTATAATACCCTCAAAATTTTCATCATTTTATTTTTGACCCTCCCATGTTCAAGACATCAATTTTTAACTTAAATGGTGTTTGGTGATGTTCCGTCTTTTAACAGAATATTTTGCATCTTTTCTTAGGAAAATTGTATGTTTTCAAGCAACTAAGGTTGCATTTAATGCTGCATTTTAGTGTTTCAGGGTAAGGAGCTAGCTGAAGGAGAAAACTTAGAAAATTAGCAGAAAAACACAACTGGTGGTCAAAAGGGTGGACCACCAGTTTTGTGGTAGACCACCAAACTGACCACCAGACCTAAAACAGAATTCAGAATTTCAGAACACTCAGCGAAGGTCAAAATGGTGGACCACCAGTTTTGTGATGGACTACCAGTCTGACCACCAATTTTAGAAGACACGGTGGTGGTAAATATGGTGGACCACCTATTTTATGATGGAACACCAGTTCGACCACCAATTCCAAACATAATCCAGAACTTCAGAACACTCAGCGAAGGTTAAATTGATGGACCACCAGTTTTGCGGTGGACCACCAATTTGACCACCGGATTCAGGATTTCAGAATCCCCAATGGTGGTCAAAATGGTGAACCACCAGTTTTGTGGTGGACCACCAAACTGACCACCAAACCCAAACAGAATCCAGGATTTTAGAATACCCAGGGAAGGTCAAAATGGTGGACTACCAGTTTTGCGGTGGACCACCAATTTGGACGAAATTTTTCTGAATGCAAATTTTAAATCCCTTTTACTTGGGAACTTATAAATACCAGTTTTAGGTTTTATTAAGCATTATCGGGGGATTTGAGATCCACATATCATATCTTCAAATCTATCTTTCTTTTTATTTTCTTTTATCCTTTATCAATTTTTTCATCTCTAGAAACTATTTGTAACCTAGTATTTTGGGGAATTAAGAAAATCTTGTGGATCTAATCATTCCATCTCTATTGAAGATTCAAGAACAAATTCTTGTAACCTTTTTAAGTAAATCTTGAATTTATTTATGAATAATACAAAGATGCTTTTTATTTCTTCTATGGAAATGTGTGGCTAAGTTCCCATAACTAGGGTTATATGAGCCTTGATGTGAAAAACTGATTTGGATTATGAATCTAATTGAGTTCCATGAGTAATTGATGTTGTATAAATCTTTCTTCACTTTAATGACTTTTCTTGGTTGGAAACTTGAAAAGTGAGCCCAAGAACATCACTTGTCCGAGAGGAAAGTACTTGTTAGGAAAAGAATGGGTTTACATGGACTCTAAGGACTTTAATCTTTAGATTAATGGCAAATGCCTTAACAGGATTGGCCTACATGAGAGAACTGTTGAATAACCAATGCATTCTTTAAGTTTGAGAGAATTAAAGGATAGGCCGCCCACTGAGGTTGAGAAATGAATGGGTAAATAATAGGATTTAACTACTCTTGCAATTGAAGTTGTCAGTTGGAACTCTAAATTGATTCACAACCCTAGCTGTTCAAGCATCTTGGTAACCATAACTCTGGTTTGTTTAATATCATTGAATTACTACGTACAAAAAAAATCATTAGATAGAATAACTGTATTACAATTAGATAGAACATAATTCACAAATTTAAAAATCTCCATTTTATCTTTTCGTATCATTTGTTTGAATTTAACTTCTTGTTATAGTTTCAAATTAGTTTAATCTCCACTCACATTATTCCTCGTGGATTTGACCTCGACTCCAAAGTTGGTTAAATATATTAACGATGATCGCCTTGCACTAAATTAATGTGTAAGTTGAGTGTTATAAAAAGTGGCGCCGTTGCCGGGGAGCAATTTGGCGTATTGAGTTGGTTTGGAATTTTAGCTTACTGGTTTGAATTCAAACTTATAAGTATTTGTTTGTAATTTTCTGTTATTACTTGTGTTAGGTAGATTTTTATTTTAGTTTACTTATTACTATTGCATCTTGGTATGAATGTGAGTTTGATAGTTAGAAATCTTATCTTGATAATCCATGTCCATATTGTGATGGACCTCACTTTTGGCAAGATTGTAGATATGCTTCTCGGAGAAACATGTGTGCACCATTTCCATCCAACTGGATTATATTGTTCTTTATGTGGTGGTCAAGATGGATATTAGAGTGATTGCTCAAATGCCCCCTTCCCCCATTGTGCTAACCCAAATTCTAGTTCTTTTTATGATTTTAATAGGTCTTATGGTCAAGAAAACAAAGAACGAAGCATCGAAAAAAGTGGCATTGAAGCTATGTTTAACGAATATTGGATCTCCAAGAAGAAACACATGATATCCAATGTGATATGAGTCAAGACATGGGGTCAATCATTCATAAAGAGATGGATATAGAGGTCCATCATTCAAAGCATTTTTCTACATTATGTTTAGATGATATCTTGTCAATGAAATCATTTAAAATAATGGAAGAGTGTGAAGATGAAGAGCAAGAATCCTATCTTGATGTTGAGCAACCCTTGGTGATTTCCCAACCAACCAAACCAACCAAACCAACCATGAGGGATAATGCCAAACTGAGAAAAGGGTGCTAAATTTCATCCAAATCTGGTATCGGGGTGAGAAGTTATGGCCGTTTTACTGAGAGTTGTCAAAAATGCCCAAGTGCGACAGATAGGTTGACGGACTATGGAGTTTGCGACGGACCATCGCTCGGACCGTCGCAACCAAGGTAGTGACTTCCTCTTCTGGCCCAAGTGCTATGGCCAAGATGATGGACCATCAAGCTAGCGATGAACCATCGTTAGTACCATCGCAACTAAGGTAGTATGACCTTTTTCTGACCAGCATATGATGGACCGTCAGACTAGTGATGGACCATCACTCCGACCATTGTAAATCCCATTCTGTATTTTTAATTCATTTTTAAAAGGATCTTTTGGTCTTTTCGCTTTTAATACCCTGATATATTCAAGACAAAGCAGATAGCCTCATTATTTCCCAAAATATCCAAGAGCTAGGGTTTCTTCATCATGAGCAAATCCAAAACCCTTCTCCAAGGAATTCAAGAACTCATCATAGATTCTAAAAATTGAGTTGAGATTCAAGTTCCCCAAGAAAAAGGCTTCAAGAACCCTCTCTCAAGAGTAAGAAGAAGAGTCTCAAACAAGTTTGTTCATCTAAGTCACAATCTAAGGTATGTCGGATTTTGAACAAGGGTAATCCTTTCACCCTTGTGCCCAAATACTTATTTTAAACTATAAGTTTTCTGCAATTTATGAGATTTTACATGAAATTGAATTAGGGTTTTTCACCCATTGTTATTGGTTGCAAGATTTTGATGTTTTCCATGAATTGAAAGTTAAATAGCATGATTTTACATGTTTCTTAAGAAATTAAAGCTGGGTTTATACCCTATGTTGTTATTCCTTGAGAATTTAATGGTTGCAATGCTCTAGAAATTGAAGTATATGAGTACATTGAGATTTTGAGACAAATTGCTGTAAATTCCAGATTTCTCTATGATTTATGAATCCATATGATATCTAGTGTGCATTTTGACGAGTCTTAACTTGAGATTTGATTATGGATCATTAAGACCTACTTGAGATATACAAGTTCACGAACTTTTGAGCTATAGGAACCAATGATTTGAGTACTTTGAGATTATTGAGAAAGTTTTGACCTTAAAGGTCATAGTAGCTTTTAAATCCACTTTATTACATGAGATTACAGATTTTATAGTTGGGTTCTTTATGAACCATGAGATTATTTTTAAAATGGATTTCTATGAGATGAGCGTAGCTAACTAAAGGAAGTAGTATTTGGCACCTAGTTGGGTAAGTTACTAGGGTTTCATACCCTAGAACTACGCGCCATAGTAGGATTAATTTTTATGGGCCCTAGGCTAAGATAAGTTATCACTGAGTTGAGGTTATACTCCCTTGCAAGAGTATGACGCCTGTCCCCAACGTGAGGTTTCTTCCTTGGAAGGACAAGACGTTGGACTCTATGAAGCTTGTATGGTTTATGTCGGTTAAGAGAACCTCCCTAAAGTATTTTCCCTTGAGATAGAATATTTTCCTTAAAGCTTTGGGATAAGTTATTTTCCCTAATAGTAAGATTTTCAAAATAGTTTCTTGAAGTAAAATTTTCCCAAGAAGAAAGTAATTTTCTCTACTAGTAAGAGTTATAGATTTCCGAGTTCCAAGTGTCTTGAGTTTAAAAGAGTTCTAAGTTCTTATGTATTAAAGAAGTTTTACTCTCCATGAGATATATGCATGAGTTTGAAATTATTATTTAAAGCTTTGTTTAGTCTTCGAGTAATGAGGATAAGAGAAGAGTTCAGATTTTAAAGCTAAAGTATAATGACTCATGAGATTTGTGTTACATGTTTCAATCTACATGATTTATGAGATTATTATATTAGACTTATTCTAGCTATGTGAGTCATTTATATTTGCATGCATGATTTGATTAAAGAGAATGGATATTGTTTTATGTACATGCATACACCCCCATATACTCAGTACATTCCCTAGTGCTGATCCAGATATATGGCTATGTGCTAATTGTCTTAAAATGTAGGTTCAGGTTCTCACTCCCAGCCTCGTCAGTGATTTTCGAGTACCTTTGTCTATATCTCTATAGTGGTGAGTTTTCATGGTTTGAGGACCTATCTTCAAACATTTCAGTATTGTTAGTAGACATATTATTGCTTTCAGTTCATTTTGAATCAGTTCAGGACCTGTCCCAATGGCTCTCTAGTAGACTTGAGTAGTAGAGGTTTTGTCAGACTAGTTATCAGATTATTAGTATGTTGAGATTTCCAGTTTTATGGTCATTTGGACCGAGTATTTTCTTTGTATTTCCTATCATCTAATATGACATTACCAGTGTTTTGTTTATTTCATCTCGAATTGAGTTATTATATGTAGTAACAGGCTCAAAGGGTTAGCTTGGGGCTACTTATAGCCTTAAGCACCGTGTGACATTTTGGGAGGAGATTTTGGGGCATTAAAAAAGGTAACTAATTGAAAATAATGCAAGGCTGGGTGTGGTAGAAAAAGAATAATAAAATAAAATTTGTGAAAAAAAGAAAATGAAAGACTAAAAGACTGCACCAGCCTGCATTTTCTTTAATAAAGAAAGGGAGAAATAAGTTAAGGGTTAATAAGTGAGACTGCAAAAGCTAGTGTAGTTCCAAGGAGGACTAGTCACTTTAAATATCTTTACATATCAACCAGCCCCAAGCCTATATTACAAGTTGAAGAAAAGTCCTATAGTGATCCTAACTTAACTATCTGAAAGCTTAGGTGATGAAAATAAGGGCAAGCTTATGGTATTTGACATATAGGAACTTCTTTCAGAGAGTGAGTATTTCTTAACCGTCCCTGCATTGACATGCTTGATTTCATATATAAGTGAGGAGGAACTTTTTTATTGTAAGGGCACATGGGTTGTATTACTAGCTGCTTACTTTTTTAGATAGTGTAACTTATACATATGCGTGGTTGTTTATTGCAAATGTAATGTCATAGCTTGATTCCTTTATGTCATATTTTTGAGTTTTATTAATATAAACAGTTGGGGTGAAAATAATTGAACTTGGAGAGGGTATTGTGATTTAAGCTAAAATTAATGATTGACTGTCATAGGTATCTTATGTTTCTCTTGGTTAAGCACTGTAGTATGGTATTATGTAGTTACTTGAGGACAAACAATTGTTTTAAGTTGAAGGTGTTGATGTTCCGTCTTTTGACGGAATATTTTGCATCTCTTTCTTGGGAAAATTGTATGTTTTCAAGCAGCTAAGGTTGCATTTAATGCGGTATTTTAGTGTTTCAGGGTAAGGAGCTAGCTGAAGGAGAAAACTTAGAAAATTAGCAGAAAAACACAACTGGTGGTCAAAATAGTGGACCACCAGTTTTGTGATGAACCACCAATTCGACCACCAAGTCCAAACAGAATCCAGAACTTTAGAACACTCAGCGAAGGTCAAAATAATGGACCAACAGTTTTGCGGTTGACCACCAATTTGACCACCAGATTCAGGATTTCAGAAGAACCACTGGTGGTCAAAATAGTGAACCATCAGTTTTGTGGTGGACCACCAAACTGAACACCAGAATCAAATAAAATCCAGGATTTTAGAATACCTAGGGAAGTTCAAAATGGTGGACCACCAATTTTGCGGTGGACCACCAATTTGGATGAAATTTTTTTGAATACAAATTTTAAATCCTTTTTACCTGGGAACTTATAAATACTAGTTTTAGGTTTTATTAAGAATTATCGGGGGAGTTGAGATCCATATCTCATATCTTCAAATCTATCTTTCTTTTATTTTCTTTTATTCTTTATCAATTTTTTCATCTCTAGAAACTATTTGTTACCTAGTATTCTGGGAAATTAAGCAAATCTTGTGATCTAATCATTCTATCTCTATTGAAGATTCAAGAAAAAATTCTTGTAACCTTTGTAAGTAAATCTTCAATTTATTTTTGAATAATATAAAGATGATTTCTATTTCTTCTATGGAAATGTGTGGCTAAGCTCCTATAACTAGGGTTATGTGAGCCTTGATGTGAAAAACTGATTTGGGTTGTGAATCTAATTGAGTTCCATGAGTAAGTGATGTTGTATAAACCTTTTTTTCACTTTAATGACTTTTCTTGGTTGCAAACTTGAAAAGTGATCCCAAGAATATTACTTGTCTGAGAGGAAAGTATTTGTTGGGAAAAGAATGGGTTTACATGGACTCGAAGGACTTTAATCTTTAGATTAATGGCAAATGCCTTAACTGGATTGGCCTACATGAGAGAACAGTTGAATAACCAATGCTTTCTTTAAGTTCGAGATAATTAAAGGATAGGCTGCCCACTGAGGTTGAGAAATGAAGGGGCAAATAATAGGATTTAACTACTCTTGGAGTTGAAGTTGTCAGTTGGAACTCTATATTGATTCACAACCCTAGCTGTTCAAGCATTCTAGTAACCATAACTCTGGTTTGTTTAATATCTTTGAATTACTACTTACAAAAAGAATCATTAGATAGAATAACTCTATTACAATTAGTTAGAACATAATTCACAAATTAAAAAATCTCCATTTTATATTTTCGTATCATTTGTTTGAATTTAACTTGTTGCTATAGTTTTAAATTAGTTTAATCGCCACTCACATTGTTCCTCGTGGATTCGACCCCGACTCTAAAGTTGAGTAAATATATTGATGATGACCGCCTTGCACTAAATTAATGTGTAAATTAAGCGTTATCAACTTATTTTTGATTGTTTTAGATTAAGTATAGGTGATCAAAGCATTAAAGAGGTGGTAGGTTTGAAACTCAGGTTGAAAGTGAACCATGTCAAAGGTGGTAAGTTTAGGAGTGTCAGATTCATCACAGGTAAGTTGGAGTGGTCAAAATGTAAGGCTCGATTCATGATTCGTGTCAGAGTTGTGACACGAGTTAGGCCTTATATGGAGAATAGGGTGCATGACGTCCAAGTTTACGTAGACCATGGTAAAGGCGTCGCCTAACATTTAGCCTAATCACATTGCTTTACATAGGCTAAAATTGGTGGCGCACACACCTTGATGAAAGCAATTACATATACGCCGCACACCTCAAGTTGTGCCATAGCATGTGCGCCGCGGAAGCCTCCGCACATGCTCACTGCCTTAACTGTGTGATACCATATGCATCGCACACCTCAAGTTGTGCGATAACATATGCGCCGCCCAATCCTCCGTACATGCTCATTGCCTCAACTTTGCGATTCCTTATGCACCGCATACTTCAACTTGTGAGATAACATGTGCGCCGCACACCATAACGCATATGCTCTTTGTCTCAATTATGCGATTCCTAATGCGACGCACACTTAAACTTGTGCGATAAGTTGTGTGCCGCACACCCTTCCAATTTCAACATAAATTCGAGTTTTCTTTGGGTCAACCTAACCCGAGATTTCATTCTTTAAATAGATATAACACCATAAATGATCCAATTAATTCTTATTTTTCCCCAAAGCCGTGAAAAACAATTGTCATCTCAACATCCTCTGACTTTCATGCTTCTTCTTTGCTTAAAATCTCAAGAATTCTTCCTTTGTTTATTCAATCCTCCATCTTCAAGGTAAGTTTTACTTTCTTAATTCTTATACCCAATTTTGCGAGTCATGATGGAACCTACTTTAACTTGCCCAATAGGTAAGTTAAACCGTAGCCTAAAATGACAAGTATTGGTCTATTAGGTGGAAAGTAAGGTAAATACCAAACGCAAGTCATTATATTACAAGCTATAAAATATAAGGATGGTATCAGAACTGATGATAAATAAGAAAAAAATAATAAAAATATCCCACGACTTAGGAATGTTAGTACAAAAGCCTTAAGAAAAAGAATAAGAGTATTATAATATCAAGTCTACAATAGTCTCGAATAGAAAGACCATCCAAATTAGAAGAGCAAGAGAAAGTCAACTCTGCTTGTGAAAGCTCACCCTATCTCTGAACTCCAATCTACACACATCAAGAAAAGGTACTAAAGTATAGTGTGAGTACCAAAACAATGGGTAATCATTAGGCATCATTCGTTGATTGAGCTAAATCATAATAAAATTACAATAAAATGTCAGGTAATAACTAAAGTCAAAAAAATGGACAAACCTGGGATAATGTACCAAATACTGAGAATAAATAATCGAGTAAATAATATCAAAGAGAACATCACTAACTCTAGCTTATCTAGGTCCCCATAAGCCCATAATATGGAAGCAATAATAAATAACCGAACTGAGCCACCATAAGCTCTGTGGATGCAATCAAGAAACAAATACTAACAGTAACACTCATAAGATATTCGTACCTCAAAACCATAACCGTGGATCCTCCTATACCTAAACACCGAAATCAAACTGGTTTCATAATCATCATAAGTAACCTCTCAATGTCGGACTTAAACTAGAAATAATATCATAAAAACTGGATTCAAACTAGAAATAGTATCATCATAGGTGCCCGACTCTAACTGGTCTTAATATCATAGATTTCCTGACTCGAACCGATCTTAATATCATATTTGCTGGACTCAAATTAGTCTTAATAAATCCAAGCTACAAGCCTAGTCAAAGTCAAAAAATATCTAAATCCTCTTCATTCTCGCGAATATAAATAGATGACGAAAGAAGGACCTTATATATACAAGGAGCTAATTATCATTTTGTCTTAAAGTGGGCTAAAGGGGATCACTTTTGTAACACCCAGCAAGATTTCAGGCATATTTCTAGCCCTTAGTTACATGTTTAAAGGGGTCCAAGTCATTATTTTACACTAAGGGGCTTAAACATTATTAAGACCCAAAGAATTTAAGGATTTTATTTTTGATCTTCTCAAGTCCGAAACATTGATTTATGAGTTGAAATATGTTTAGGGATGTTGAAAGGGTCATTCAAGAGGGTTTTGGAGTTTTTTAAAAAGGTTTGGGGTGATTTTGGACCTCAGAGGTAGTAAGCCTCTACGATTTTGGCGTGTCACTAAGGTTAGCCTCTGTAACAACCTCCGTGTCACGGAGGCTAGACCTCTACAATAAGCTCCCTTACTTAGAGTTTAGCCTTCATGATAACCTCTATTTCACAAAAGCTGTATTTTTCTGCATTATTTTTAAACATCCAAAGGGGAATTTTGGTCTTTTCCCTCTCTCAAATCACCTTATACACAAAGTAAAACCCCAAGAGGAACATCAATTTTCTATTACCCATCAATTTCCATACTTAAAAACCCTTTCCTTTTTCCAAGAACAAAAATTCAAGTTTCTTCTCAAGGATTCAAGCATACAAGGGTCCAATTCCAAGCTTCTTCTCCAAGAATTCAAGTAATTACGATAAGCGGGGTATTCATCAATGGGTTACTTCCACCCATTGAGTCCTAAAATATTTTTTTGTCCAAGTATGGACTCTTTATTTTCTTTTCATGATATTTAAATGGGAAATATGAATTTACTCATGTCTTTCTTAATAGTTTTGAATTCAAGCTATGCCAATATGTTTACCAATATGAATTATGTTATTACATGCTCTGAATGTCAATTACCTGTGTCATATTCAATTGACCCCATGTTAATTTATCCAGTTATGAACTAAAATATATGGGCATGTTCCTAAGTTTAATACATTTCCATATTCAAATTCATGTATTTTATCAGTTTAGTGATATGTACAATGTTTAGTGTCTTTGAATCCTAAATTTTCTTATAATGTATTTAAATGATGCTATCGTACTTAAATATCACTTAGTGCTGGAGGATTATGAACACCCGATGCCTATATGTTTACTCATGTTTCAGAATTACAAGTAACAAGTCAGTCAAATTATGATTTTATCATCATACTTAATTTGTTATGATTATGTTGAGCATTATCAGTTGTAATGTCCAATTGACTGTAGTCAGAACCAAAGTCAATTCAATTGGGGGTAGGATCTAACACTGAGTAAACCTAGAGATGAAGGTGTACCCGCCAATAGAGGACTGAGACCTTTAGCAACAGTCCCTAAGTTCTAGAACTACGTAGCCAGCATAGGTTATGAGATGTCACCCACCAATATAGGACTGGCACTCTCTTATGGGTTACCTACTTGTAGAGGACTAACATTCTTGTCCTTTGGGACACCAGTTTAGAGAATCCACACAGCTAGTATTAATACCCATAGTAAGGTGTTGAGACCCTTCTAACTAGGGTTACAGGTTAAACCCTGATTAGCTCAGATTGGGGCATGTCAGTTACATGATATCTTCTATAGTTTCAGTTTAGTACTCATGTTATGTTAGTTTAGGTTTGCCTGACCAAGTATTTATTTATCACCTATTCAGTCAGTCAGTTTTACAGATTATTTCAGTGCATTCTTTACTTGGTCTTGCATTCTTTTACATGTTAATGAATTCATGATCAGTATCCATATGTATTTCAGTTAGTCTCTATCTCATGTACCAGTACATTCAAAGTACTAAATGCATACTTTCTTTTGTGCTATATTGATTTCATAATATAGGTTCAGACACTCTGTTCCCCAATTTTCCTTAGCCAGCTAAGAACCAGTCAATAGTAGTTGTGGTGAGTCCCCATCCACCGAGGACAAGTTATGTTAAGTTATTTTAGTATTTCTTTTATTTAAGTCAATTGGAGTTAGTTGGGGGTTTGTACCTTCAACTCTATATTTCTTAAAGGCTTTTATACCAGATGTTTAGATATTAGACTAGACATTTAGTTATTTAGACTTGTTTTTTTGGTTTATTTCATAATTCATGTATGTTGGTATTTGCTTTAGTTTTACATCTTGACAGACTTTTATTAGCTTAACTTCCACACATGTTGTTTCATTATTATGTTATTCAATGCATACAACAAGTACCAGATCGTGGGCTAACTAAGGGTTACTTATGACTTTAAGCACCGTATTACGACTAGGGGGTAGCCTCGGGTCATGACAACTTCTAACCCCTAAAGTCTATTCTAAGGAAATTCTGCCCCAAACTAGACTAAGTCTTCTAAACTCACTACATGGTGCTTAGTAAGTCTGAATAAGTCCTAAGGTGTCTATTTAATACAAGGAATGGGTAACTAGAGAAATCCGCCTAAACACAGCTCATTAACAGGCAAAATAATCTAACTTTCACCAATTATACAATCAAGTCATAAATTTCAAACCCACGATCAACATTACCATGACCTATTTTGAACCGGTCAAAACAACACACAACATGTGGTGGTTATTGTGACTCTCGGGTTTTGAAAATTCATTTTCTTAGAGTCGCCATCTAAATTTTTAGGAAAATTAGGAAAAACTACTTTTATATGAAAATTCTATTTTGGACGTTCAGAAATATTTTGAGATTTTGAGTAAGGGTTTTTGTTACTCTAGGGGAAGGTGTTATGCACCCCTAAGAGCCTATCTAAAGATAGTCCTTAGACTCAGTTTAGAAAAATATTCAAATAACATTTTCTTCGTTATTTGCTAAAAATAGTGATAAAACCACCTTTGTTGTCTTGAAAATGAAAATTCAAAGTATATATGAAACATCTTGGGTTTTGAACCTTAGAAAATTTCCTAGAATTCTGTTCTCCGAACCCAATATAACTCATGGTATGAGCCGTATTCCAGGGTACGAGTGGTAAGGTCCTATCGTATGCTGACTAGTGTTTGTTGGTGGGATGATTTTGGTCACTGGAATGGATACGACTCAGGGGTGGGTTTTGTAAGAATGATTACGAGTCGTATCATTGACTTGTATGGTGGATGGGATTTGATCCTCTAAGTATTTCATTCTGTCGGGCATACGGATCATGGCTACGGATCATATGCTGAGGTTACGACTTGGTTGGATGATTCATATACTGGACATTGTTTGATCCAAGGGTTGAGGCTTGGGTATGATTGGTGGGTACCAACCATATGGGAGGGTACAACTCGTAAGGGTCAGTCATATCCCTGTGGTGGGTTTTCTATACAACTTAAGTGGAGGTATTCTGGACATTTCCCTACTTACCTTAATTAGGCCCCACGACTTCTAATACACTTAGGAGGTTATTTACCCTATTATTTTATTCTTAACCACTTAGAATCAATTCTCAGATACTTCATAATTCTCTGAAGAGCTTTTGGGGAAAAAAGCTATAGTTTCAATTGAGGGATTTCTTTGGGTCTAGCTTTGGTGATTTCTTTCCATTAATCATCTTGGTCTATGGCATGATTCTCTTCTCTGATTGTAATTTCAATTAAAGTCATGGTTTATATGATTGAAATCATGGTTCTATTATTGTATGATTATGTTTTTTTTGTCTTTTGAGAAATGAACCTTACTCGGGGCTCTCACCTCCCATGGCGGTTAGGGGTTGAGCCACACACCCCTAAGCCTTATCATAAATAAAATAAAAAAAAGTACAAGGAGGGGGACATAGACCTTACCTCTGATCCTATGGTGGTTCAAAGTGAACTAGCCTGCTAAGGCCGGTTGACTCATCCCCGATACTAAAAATTGAACCTAGACCTAAGCACCTAGAAGAGAGGACTTCTCTTAGTACAATATCATCTAGGAAAACATAAATAAGGGAGACTCTCCCCTTACAATGTAATAAAAAAATTAGAACAAAACTTAATGACTTTATAAAAGCTATAAACTAATGTGAATAACATAGTTGAAGATGATGAGATGGAATAAATGAAATAAGTTAGAACATGTGCATGATGATCCAACCCAAGTGAATCTAAGAAGGATTCTTTATGCATTTTAACTTTATTTATCTAAAATTAATCATTCCTATCTTATCCAGCATATAATAACCTCTAGTATTATGTGGTAGCTGATGATAAGTATAATACTGCTCCATATTATTGATCATATGGCTGTGCTTAGAAAGTGTATCTGCTGGATAGTTTGCTTCTCTATAGACATGCTTGCAATAAAAGTAATCTATTTTAAGATTTTGATGTCAAATACTTGGTTATGGTTTCCTATGGTTTTAATTATACTTTTCTATGCATTAATGGTGGTTTTGAACAATTAGATTTCATGGTAATTGGTTAATGGTATTTGGAACTTGGTTTGGTTATATTATGCCCTTAATGTGTTTGACAAAATGCTTATAAAGCTATATTCATTGCATTGACTTCTTTTAATGAAAATCTTGCTTGTTTTTAGCTTATTTAACAAAGCTTTAATTGGTTTGGAAAGGTTAAATGCTAATTAGTTAAACTTATGGAAGTCTCCCAAGTGGTTTAATACCATAAACGAAAGGGCACTTGGAAGTCCCCTTAACCTAAATGGTTTGACTATGGATTGTACTTGCAAGTATGGGTGGTATGATGATACCACTATTAAATGGCCTTGTTTAATAAATGGTAATTGGATTGTTTGGACACGACTTTATATTGGGCATTAATGGTGGGGTATATATTTAAGCCGTGGAAGGTGGAGGTCCTGGGGGGACCAAAACTGGAAACTAGTATTTACCATTATGAGGGGTGTTGATGACCATCTATGTGTGTCACATTTTATATTGGGGGATATACTAGTCATCCCATGGGTTATTGCCTGGTCGTGCGGCTACACACACTGGGACCCTTTCAGTAGGGGGAGCTGAATCCATATGGCTTATGGGTGGTTTAAAAGAAAAAGCTACACAACCTAGGTAATGGTTTTAAATGCATGCTAAACCCGATCCCTTTTCTCGGTACTTATATATATATGTATGGTTGTGTTCATTGGATGGTTTTACTTGGTTTCATAACTGGCATTATTTTATCCTTATCCTTAGTCTCATGCTAGCCTTCACCCATTAACCCGTCTACTGGGTATGCAGAAACTGGCCATTCAACTTCTCCTTCATAGTGATTGATTCAGGGATAAGATTTGTACTAAAGTTACAAGCTTCCATCCTTTCGAAAGGCTCCATTCATGTTGGACATTCTTAGGCACTTTACCTTTATTTTGGATATTGGTTTTGGCCATGGTTAGGGACATGTCCCAATTGAATTTGTTTATTCTTTTGGATAGAGGATTTATAATACTTATGGGGGTTGGTATGGGCATGATAGGTATGGGTGTTATTCTTAGTATTGGTATTGGTGTTGGCGATGATGCCACATCACAGAATTTCTCAATGTTCCATCATACTTTATTTTAGGATTGATTTTATTATATTTTGTTTTACTTATTTGGTTATGGTCCATGGTTTTAGTATTGGTATGGTTGGGTGGATTGATTGGGTTAGGTGTACTTAATTGGGTCGGTTACAGTTGTGGCCCTATCCTAGAGTCTTAATGAGACATTTACACTATCTTGTTATATGTTCAAAATTCAGCGCATCTTAGGGTGCATATGGTGGTTGGATTAGGTATTAAGGGGTAGTCCCAGGTCCTTTTTGGACTTGGGATGCCCATTACGAAAAGGCCTTGGTTTGGGCTGTGTCAAGTTGGTATCAGAGACCAGGTTCATGGTCAATTAGGAGTCCAAAAAGCCGTGTCAAGTAGTGTCTCTTTTAGGGGTGTGAAGGGCGACACACTCATAAGAGAGGGGCTACAATACATTTAGGAATGTTTCACTTTCTTCGTATTCTTTCTTCAAGATTAAGTTCTCAGTCCTGCAATCTTCTCTAATCCTTGTCTATTTATCTTTCAGATTATGCCCCTAGATCTGGAATACAAGGAAATCTTTCTGCCTCATCTGGGATGATACTAAAGGGGTACATCCTAAGTCTGGAGTTCATCTTTAATCCTATGTTATTATTCCTAATTGTGTTGGAGTTTCTCTTATTCATCCTAATGCTCCTCAGGCCCCTCAGGTAAATATGATGAACGTGGAGTTTCGTCAATCTATGCATGTTATTTCCCAACTGGTTGCTGCTCAGGCTGAGCGGGACGGTTGGTGCTGTGTCTACTGAGGTGACAAGGCTTGGTAAGTTTATAAAGATGGGTCCCCCCACTTTTATGGGAGTAAAAGTGGAGAAAGATCCACAACACTTTCTAGATGAAGTAGAGAAGATATTTTGGGTTATAAGGGATACTAACGTGGAAGGTGTAAACTTTGTAGCTTATCAGCTCAAAGATGTTGCTTATCAGTAGTATGCGGAGTGGGAAAAGGTAAGGGAGATATAAAAGAGGATGGATTGTGGGAGGTCTTTTCTAATGTGTTCATGGATCGGTTCTTTCCTTAGGAGTTAAGGAAAGCTAAGATGGAGGAGTTTGTGAACCTCAGGTACGCGAGGATGTCTATGAAGGAGTATGCTTTGAAGTTCCATCAGCTCTCGAGGGATGCTCTTGATTTTGTGTCTGATATAAGGTAAAGAATGAAGAAGTTAACTACTGGGTTAAATAGAGATCTGATTCATGAGAGCAAGACTGCTTTGCTCATAAGTGATATAGATATCTGGAGATTGACTGTCCACATGCAGCAAGTTGAGGATGACAAGAGAAAAAAGGTGGAGTAGTATGATAGGCAGAGAAAGAGGGCCAGGTCTTTTGATTAGGTAGGTGCCCAATCTCAGGGAAGCGGAGTCCAGTCTATTTTTTCATGTCCTTATCAGTTCTAGGTGGTGTGGCTTTTACTTCTGTTACTGTACCTTGTTCTAGTATTGGTTGGAATAGGTTGTATGCTTTGGAGTCCCTACAGGAATTCAAGGTATCGCCTGATGTCGTTACTGGTACATTACAACTTTTCTCTGGTGATGTATACTGTTTGCTTGATCTGGGGTATACTCTATCTTATGTGACTCTATATATTTCTGTGTCTTCTGGTGTCGATTCAGAGATTATTTTGGATCTTTTTTCTATTTCTACCCTGATAAGTGACTTGGTCATTGCTGAATGGGCCTATAGGGTGTGTGTGGTAGCTGTTAGTGGCAAGCAGACTTTGGTGGATCTATTTGAGTTAGGTATTGTAGATTTTGATGTAATCTTAGGTTTGGATTAGTTGCATTCTTGTTATGCAACTTTGGATTGTCGAACCTGTAAGGTCATCTTTAGGTTCCCTGGTGAGATGGTTATAGAATGTGAGGGTGATTCCTGAGCTCCTAGGGGGAGATTTATTTCTTATCTTAAAGATCAATGGTTAATCTCTAAGGGTTATCTATATAACTTAGTTCGGGTTACAGATTCTAACCCGAAAGGTCCTTCTTTGTCTTTAGTCCCTGTGGTTAGTGAGTTTCCAGAGGTCTTTCTGGATATTCTTCCCGGTGTTCCTTCAGATAGGGAAATAGAGTTTAGTATTGATATAATTCCGAACACTCATCCAATTTCTATTTCTCCCTATAGAATGGCTCTGGCTAAGTTGAGGGAACTCAAGGAGCAAATTAAAGATCTTCTGGACAAGGGGTTTATTTGTCCTAATGTTTCTTTATTGGGTGCACCGGTATTATTCCTGCGTAAGAAGGATAGTTCCCTTTGGATGTGCATAGACTACA
Organism: Capsicum annuum; assembly: GCF_002878395.1. Lineage (NCBI taxonomy): Eukaryota > Viridiplantae > Streptophyta > Magnoliopsida > Solanales > Solanaceae > Capsicum > Capsicum annuum. The sequence continues at coordinate 100,569,130 of NC_061114.1, forward strand.
AGCAATTGAATAAGATAATAGTCAATAAAAATATCCTCTTCCTTGGATAGATGGTCCTATTTGACCAGTTACAAGGTGCAAGGTTTTTCTCTAAGATAGATCTTCAATCCAGGTATCATCAGCTTAATATTAAGGTGGCGGATATCCCTAAGATGGCTTTTCGTACTCGATATGGGCATTTGAAGTTCTTGGTGATGTCATTTGGATTGGCAAATACTCTAACGACATTTATAAATCTGATAAATAGATATTTCAGTAGTATTTGGATGTTTTCGTTATTGTGTTTATTGATGATATCTTGATGCAATCAAAGAGTGATATGGATCATACAAATCACCTCCATATGGTATTGCAGATGTTAAAAGTACAACAATTCTATGCTAAGTTCTCTAAGTGTGAGTTTTAGTTGAATGCTATGACTTTTTTAGGTCAAATAATTTTGAGAGAGGGGATCATTGTGGATCTGCAAACAGTGGTTGTGGTGAAGAGGTGGCCTAGGTCTATGACTCCATTCGATATTCAGAGCTTCTTGGGTTTAGCCGGTTATTATAGGTGGTTTGAGGAAGGCTTTTCATTGATAGCTGCTCCATTGACTAAGTTGACTCAGAAGAAGGTTAAGTTTCTTAGTCGGATGCTTGTGAAGGAAGTTTTGAGAAGTTGAAGATAAGTTGACATTGGCTCTATTTCTGACTTTGCCAAAAGGCAATGATGGGTTTGTGGTTTATTGTGATACATATTGGGTAGGTCTTTGTTGTGCATTGATACAACATAGAAAGGTGATAGCCTATGCTTCTAGGCAGTTGATGGTCCATGGGAGGAATTGTCCTACTCATGTTTTGAAGCTATTGGCCATTGTGTTTGCTTTAAAAATATGGCAGCATTATTTGTATGGTGTTCACGTGGATATCTTTTCTGATCACATGATTCTTCTGTACGAGTTTACTTAGAAAGAGCTTAATCTCATGTAGAGGAGGTGGCTTAAGCTCCTCAAGGACTATGATATGAGTCTTCACTATCACCCAGGTAAGGCTAATGTAGTTGTTGATGCTCTTAGTAGGTTGTCCATGGGTAGTTTAACTCATGTGGATAAAGAAAAACAGGAATTGATAAAGGATATTCACCGTTTGACAAATCTTGGAGGTTGTCTCTTGGATTCCAAGTATGTGGTGTAATAGTGCAAGAAGTGGTTAGATCGTTTGTTGGTGCAGAGATCAAAGAGTAGCAAGTATTGGATCCTGTCTTGATGAAAATCAAAAGTAGCATTGGTGGTAAAATGGTGATGGTATTCGAGATTAGCGGCGATGGTACTTTGTGCTACCAAGGAAGGTTGTGTGTTCCCGATGTTGATGATTTATGGCAAAGTATTTTGGCTGAGATGCATGAGTCGCGCTGCGTTGTTCATCTTGGTTCTATAAAGATGTACCATGATCTCAAGGAAATCTATTGGTGGAGTGGTATGAAGAAGGATGTGGTTGATTTTGTGGAAAAGTGCATGGTGTGTCAACAAGTGAAGGTTGAGCACATGAGGCCTGGTGGATTGTATCAAGAGATTGTGTTACCCGAATGGAAGTGGGAAGTGATCAACATGAATTTCGTTACCGGTCTTCCTCGCTCTCAAAATAATGTGATTCAATTTAGGTCATCATGGATAGAATGACAAAGTCTATGCACTTTCTCCTGTGCGGACTAACTTTTCAGAGGAGGATTATGCGAAGTTGTATTTTCATGAGATTGTGAAGCTGGGGGTACTTGTCTCGATTATTTCAGATCGTGGTACGCAGTTTACGTCTCACTTCTGGCGGTCTTTCCAAAGAGGGTTGGGGATTAAGGTTAGTCTGAGTACCGCTTTCCATCTACAGTCGGATGGGCGGCGGAGAGAACTATTATGGCCTTGGAGGATATGCTTCAAGCCTGTGTGATTAATTATGGTGGCAACTAGGTTAAGCATCTACCTTTGGAAGAGTTTACTTACAACAATAACTATAATATGAGTATTGGTTTGGCTCCTTTCAAAACGTTGTATGGTAGTAGGTATAGATCTCCCATTGGTTGGTTTGAGGGTGGTGAGGCGGATATGTTTGGTCCAGATTTGGTTTACCAAGCGATGGAGAAGGTGAAGGTGATTCGAGATAGTCTTAAGGTTGCCCAAAGTCCTATGTAGATGCTAGGCGTAGATACTTAGAGTTTGAGGTTGGGGATAAGGTGTTCCTCAAGGTGTCTCCCATCAAGGAAGTAGTGAGGTTTGGCAAGAAGAAAAAGCTCAGTCCTTGGTATGTTGGTCCCTATGTGATTTTGTGGAGAGCAGGGAATGTTGCTTATGAGTTGGAGTTGCTATCTAGCTTGAGTTTGGTTCATCTAATTTTTCATGTGTCTTTGTTGAGGAAGTGCATTGGTGATCCTTCTTCGATCGTTCCTTTGGAGGGGTTGGGTATTTAGGATTCTTTGTCTTATGAAGAGGTCCCAGTTGAGATCTTGGATAGGCAAGTTCGTCGACTGCGAATCAAGCATGTAGCTTCAGTTAAGGTTCTATGGCAGAACCACAAGGTGGAATAAGCTACTTGGAAAGTGGAAGAGGACATGAAGTCCAAGTATATACATGAGTGAAATCGTTTTTAAGTAAAGAAAAAATATATATATTTTTTAAAAAAAATATGTGAAATTTTATTCATTATAAAATGAATATGGGAGTAAAAGAAAGAAAAGTTTATATTAATATTTTTTGTTATATATATATTTGCACATTAGAAAGTATAAGATTTTATAATTTTATAAAATATAATAGTCGATGACATAAAAAAGAAAAAATGAAATTTGTGTGAAATAAGAGAGAATATAATTTTGAAAATGTGTGGGGATTTATTATAAAATAAACATGCTAATCTATGACTGTATAATTTATTTAATTTAAAAATGACTTTATATAAATATGTTTATCCTAAAACAAAATAAAAATGTTAAAACATATGATATGTCAGCTAGGGAGTAATCTGGAACTGACAAGTTTGGCAAAATGGAATTGGTTTATCCTCTGGGAAATTTGCATCCTTCACTCTAGATTTGCAATAAATTCTGTAATCTGAAATTTAACTTGTATTTTTTAATTCTTGAGATCTACATTTTGTACTTAAAACAAATAAAGCATCTCCTAAGAGAGGAGCAACTAAACGACCACATCTCACCATTACGGGCCATGGTGATTCACAAATGTTAAAATACAAAATCAAGTAGACAACCGATATAACTCATAAAGAGAAAATGTTAGCAACAATAAGTAATAGAAATAAGTAAGAACAAAATAAAAGAAAAGGTTCCAAATTCTCCTATAGAATCCCTCACCAAGTCGTAATCCCAAAGAAATCTTGGCTATATCAACAAGCAGAAGTAGCGGACACGAGCTCTAGTTCGCATGAAGGTAAGAGTTCTTTTGAATTCAAAGTATGCTCTAGTGGTGTACATGTACAAGAAAAGTAAAGGATTAGAAATCGAACTTGAATGAACTAACTAAGTAAACAAAATAGTGGACAATTCTATAACCAAATAACTCAAACATCCAATCTCAGGATAAAACAAACACATAAAATAAAACAAGTAAACTTAACAAATAACTTAAACATCCAATGTTATGATTAAGAAAACACGTAAAGAAAACAAGTAAACTTGAACTAAATCCAAGTAAACTATCATCCAAATGAAGCTAATTGGGGCATGCTTTAATAAATAGAAGTTGGATAAGCTTTAGTCAAATAATCCCTCCACATTCCAAACTAAAATTGCTATCCTATTCAAAAGAAAATCAAGAACAACTCCAAACTAAGGCTTTCCAACGGATGGGATCATAATAGCGTAAACCTAATTGAATCCAAACACATAAATATACTCATCCTTAGCAACCCCTTTTACTATCTACAATAGCAAGAAAATAAATCTGGACAACTATTAATGTAAACCTTGACTTAGAGACCAAACATTTATATAGAGTGGAGAAGGGTGTATTTTTTCCTAAAGTATTTCCTGCAACTACACAATGATCAAATCAGAATTTTTTAACCATTTAGCAACATAAAAAACGCGCACCCAAATGTAAAAAAAGAAATGGATAGCTACAAACCTCAAATAAATTCTCTTTTAGTACTCGAGCTATTAAAAATCATATCTCTCGATGCCTATTGCCCAACTAATTTTAACAAATGCTATGGGAAAGTAACAAGTCAAGTTGGTCTAAACAAAACCTTAATTTTCAGCTTAAGCAAAGGTACAATTCACTCAAATTATTATAAACCTACAATTACCTTCAACGCACAAATATTATTTTGAGAGGCAAGAACGTAGGAACTAAGAAAAGTTTCACCTTTAACTTAGGCGATTTGCCTGAGTTGAGGTACACAATATCCAAGGAGGACCAGGAACAAAATAGGTTCATCGTAACGCAAATGAGAAGGTGAAAGGTGTAACAAAAAAAATCTACATAGGCTCAAAAATAGATATCAAGGGATACTTATTCATACATGAAAGCTCATTTAGGCAAAAAGTGAACTTATTTCAAGAACGACCTATGATCCTTTCCTAACCCACTATCCTACAACCTAGGCAAGACAAATCGGGTAAGTTTTTTGATTCAACACACAAAGGGAACTAAGTAGTATCTCACACATACATGGAATAGGATCACATCATAATCTACTAAACTTCCGGTTCATGCATAAGTTAGCTATGATTATCATGTCCCTAATCCTAATTCCATAACAAGATTCAGAATGATCACACATATATACACATCACACATTTCAAAAATAATTTTTTGGAGAGGTATTATTTTACTCAAAAATCAGAAAAAAATATATTGACTGCCATAAATAATCATTTTTCTCTTAATTAAATGCAAAACATCACGAACTAAAACACAAAATGCCTAAATATGTCAGCTCTACTAGAAACAAAACTCTGAAGAAAAGAGGCACAATAATAAAAATCTAAAAAGAAATTAAGATCCACAAGAAGGCCCACCCTCAACTTAAGACATGGATTATCCCCAATGCATTGGGCCACTACAAAGTAAGAGAGTTAGAAACATAACCGTGGCACCATTGGAGTTCAGATATGGCCTACAATCACACAAACATGAGTGATTATACAAATAACACAATATCTTGGGTTGCCTCTCAAGCGACACCTGTTTTAACATCTTAGCATGACATGACTATATTGGTTACTTAGAATTCACCAACATGCCCATGGGTACCTTGGTTACTCAAAATTTATTAAGGTAGCCCAAGAGTTGGCATCTAGTTTTCTTTTTTTCACTTTAAACTTATCAATTTCACCCCTAAGTATTTTTATGATTTTCTATTATGCTCAAGTGGCAGTGGTATAAAAATAAAGGATCAACCAATAGATGTGGCATGTTACAACTCTTAGACATTAAGTGAGGAATGTGATTCTTTGATTCTGGAACAATAAATTCAAGAATACAAACACATTCTACCTCCTTCTAGCACTCTTCAATAGGCTCTATTAGCTTGACTAATATTTTACAATCAAGACATAATGTGGATAGGTGATTCGAATGAAGTCCAACACATCCCAACTCATGAATTACATCATTATTTACATTCTCACATAACTCTAGTGTGCTCTTCTTAATAGTAACAACATCCATAAGATTTTGAGCAATTATTGAATCCTCCAATTTCAGCTTCTAAAGTTCGCTTTTTAGATTTTTTTCAGTCTCACACAACCATAACTAAGTTATTGGGTGTTACACTCACCAAGTTTTTCATTCAACTATACTCTTAAGTGGTGAATATCCAACCCAAATCTATCAACCTTTTGAATAAGCTCATGATTATTGTTTGCAATGTATTTCAATATTTCCATCAGGCTCTCCTTGTGTTCCTATACTATATCTACCACACTCCTACAATACCAAACCATATAAAAAATGATAAGGATTGATATTAAGTAAGTCTTCATCACTCCATACTTCCTCTGGCCAAGGTTTCATATTAAGAAGTAGACATATACTAGCGTATGCCTGAAATAGAATAGAAAAAAAATGATAACTTCAACAACTCCAATCAGTAAATCTACAATCGTATTCCTCGGTAGCAACACCAAAATTTTGATGTCTCTCAAACTATACCTCCAATTAAAGGATAAAACAATCGCTTTCAAAATATAGTAACCCAACTAGGATGGGGTCGATCCCACAAAGAGTACGTTAGAAATCTTTCTTGAACTTGTTGAAATCACCAGGTAGTATAGAAAAGTAAAGGGGGAGGGTTGTAGAAACTAGCAAGAAGTAACAATAATTAGATGCTTCAGATTGTAATCAATCTAAGATGAACACTAGGCTTGTGTTCCCCCTGATTTCTAACTTCATAAATTTAATGTGCATTGTCGAACTATTTTAATACCTTGCTTGCATAATCTAATATGCTATGTACCATCAAATATATTATGGACTCATTGGTAGATTTCTCCCTTTACATTTTAAGTATCAGGGTGTTGCCTTACTAACCCTTATCCTTGATCCTAGTTTAACTATTCCCTTTTGAGTCTCAAGTTATTAGATGAAAGTTAATAGTCTTAAGTAGATGGTCTAGGTAATATTATTTTGACAATAAACTCCAAATCACTATTGTGATTATATTTTCCTAATCTCTGCTCCTTTTTTGAAGTAAGTAGTGATACATTAGGCGATGTGTGCACCCGTTAGAAGACAATCAAATCAAAGAAAACCACAATACATGCAAGAATCTTTATCGAGAACAACTTGACACTTTCTCTACTTTATTAATCTGCCAGAGTTTTCACAACCCTAGATAAGGGAATTATCCACTCATAGTTGCAAAACAATTCATGGAATTCATAGACAAAATCATAGAATCAATATCACAATAATGAAAAAAGAAAACCCAGAGTATCAAATTGAAGAACAAACCAAAAATAAACCAAGAACAATAAGATCTCAAGATCACAAGTCAATCTTAGAATCAAAAGATGTTTGTGAATGGTGTAAACTTAGTGCTGAAGGGCCTATCTAGGCATTCCCTAGCACAAACTAACTAAACAATGTCTAAAGGGTATTTATAGATTATATGGAAATCCTAGAAATCAAATCCTAAATAAAAGGGGAAAGCTTGACTAAACGTGCATAATAATGACTAAAAATATAATAAGAGTATGTTTAGGTTACATGGGAACCCTAGGAAATAAATCCAAAAAGATCAGAGAAAAAATCATCGACAGCCACCTATGGAGCCACCTATGGGGTAAAGGTGGTACCTATGGTCGTAGGTGGAGTGGGGTGGGGTGTTGGGGGGCATAGGTGCTAGTCTCAAAATTTCATTCTCTAAACATCAATTTTTGATACATACGGACCCACCTATGCCTAGTAGGTAGTACCTATGTGCCGTAGGTGCCAAGGTAAGTGGTCATTTTTTGGCTTTTCATTTTGTTTTGTTCTGGTTAGCTTCCAACACCAAGTTTCCTGAAAAATCACCCCAAAAAAATATCAAATAAAACAAAATAGTCTTAAGTAAATGCATATTCTCTAAGTTTAAACATCGTAATTGCTATAACATCATGGCACATCAGCACCCTTGGAAAAGAACCAAAAAGAACAACCAAGGGTTGAGTGAAATATACACGTACTTGACTGACACCAACAAAGACTAAACAAAGAAAGATTTTTTATTTGTAATTTTTCCAAATTTACTCAAAATTAGAAAAAAATTAAGAATTAAAATCCTATAGAATCACTTCAACCGAAACTATGGGAATTTTCCTCACACCATACTTAAAAACATACTTTGTCCTCAAAGTATACTCAAAAGTAAGGATATAATACTCTCTGAGGACTGTAGGCCTAGCCAGTAGCATCTTTATTATCAATGAGGTCGGGTGGACCCCACAACTAGCCTTTTCTATACTTCTTATCTCGAGTCTCCGGTACTTAGACTTTTCATCAACCTACAACTTTAACAAAAATAAATACTATGTAAAATAAAAACTAAATTACATAAATAAAATACCTACCTTAACTTGGGTTGTCTCCCAAGCAGTGCCTGATTTAGTGTCGCAGCACGACCCTCATCACTACATCTTATCCATATTCTTTCATCCTTTTTCTCCTACTTGAAGGCAATCCTCTCACTCCTTTTAGACATCTTGAGTGTAAATGCTCAAGGTCTACTTCTTTTTCAATATTACCCTTTTTAAGCTCTTCCTTCAGCTTTAACTTTTCAAGTATAATTAGTGACTTGGAAAACTCTATGAGACCGTTCGAAGAGGTATTTGGTGTATTAGACTCCACCACCCCATAACCATCTACTCCATAGATGTGATCATGCATAAGTATTTATAATGGAAATGTGGAGTAAGTAGTTTATACATTTTGAAAACCACCTTTTCATTATCCAATCTCATCTTTAGAGTGACCTCTTTAACATTGAACACTTCTCCTCCCATCGCCAAGTATGGGCATCCCAAAATGATTAGTACCCTATCATCTACATCATAATCAGGAATAATAAATTCAATAGGGATAATAAAATTACCAACCTTAATGAGCAAATCCTTAATGATTCCTTTGGGTTGAACTCTGCTTCTGTCTTCAATTTGAAGAACTATAGAGCATAACCTCATATTACCCAAACCAATAGTATTAAACATTGATAGGGTTATCAAGTTTATACTTGCCCCTAAATCACTCAGATCATGGACCACATCATTATCACCAATTTGTATGGGGATGGTAAAAATCTCTGGGTCCTTCAATTTCTCAAGAATCTTCCTCATCACCACCGAACTGCACGCCTTGGTAAGTGCAACCATCTCAATGTCATGCAACTTCGTCTTATTTGTCACCACATCCTTCAAGTACTTAGCGTACTTGATCATGCCGTTCAAAATATCTAACAATGGTAGATTATTATGAAGTCTCTAAACGTGTTAAAGAACTTCTTAATACATGCATCCTCTTTGGCCTTTTTGAGGCTTTGAGGCAATGATGGTCATGGTATTTCAGTTATTCGGGTACTTAAACTTTCCCAAATTTTCAATATATTCCACTTCAACTTGCTCCTTCTTATCCTACTATGGGATAAGCTTTGCTTTTACCTACTTATTTTTCTTAGAAGGCCCATCAATATGATCTCTACCATTCCTCATGGTGATTGCCATAACCTATTTTGTATTTTCTATGTTACTTGGTAATGCACCTTTGAGCCTGGTGTTGAACGTATTTAAGCTAACTGCCCCAACTGTACCTCTAAATTCTTTTGAGTAAGTTACTGATTCTCTCTTTCAAAAGTCATATGCTCTTAGTTGTCCAGGATCTTCTTCAATGTTATTGGCCTATGTGTTCTACTACTGAAAGTGTTGAGTCTGATTTTTGCCCCATGAATAGGTGGGATGAGTCTGCCACTTGTGGTTGTAGGCATTTCCCTAAATTGGCTTCTGTTTAATTTCCCACAAAGTTTACAAACTCTAGATTTGCTCCACACAAGTTTGTAGAGTGATCATTATTCCAAACAAATCTCACACCAAGATGGAGTCTGCTAAACTGCATTCACCTGAGCTTGAGATTGATTCACTCCCAATTTGCCAAACTGTGTCGTCATATAATTATGAAGAGTTGACCATTGGGTGGCTAAGGCTGTGACAGTATGAACTTCTATTATGTTTGGGGCTTTTAAATCGCACTTCTAGATATATCACCATGCTAGTCAGGATTTCCTTGTGAAATAAAATTCAACAAGGTATAGTTTTCTCCAGTGCTAGACCACTTGCAGATGAATCTAACAAAATTTTTGTATTATTATTATGTGCTTCAACAAAGGTGTGAGATAATACCTCATTGGACTATTAGTGTTGTTGAAACCCTTAGGGGTTGCACCACACAGTAGGGGACCAGGTCCCTCAAAGTCAATCACCGGAAAAATACACAAAAAGAATCATGAAGTAGGAAACAGTGCAGGAAGAGCAAAAATACAAGAATATTTATATGGAAACCCAGAAGGGAAAAACCATCACTTGCCATAACAAGCACCTCCATATCTACTATAATCAAACTCTTGATTACAACCTTCACTGAACCGAACTCTAGGTTTCTATTGCTAGTAGTAACTCTACTACAAGCTCATTTTTGTAACTATACCAAGGACCCTCTCTAGTGATTATCTCTAATTAGTGTCAAACTTAGGTAACTCTACCTAAGAAACTCTATCAACAAGAAAACAATACTCTTACAACATGAGTAGTTCAGTCACAAATCAGTACTTAAGAACACTCACTCACTCTTTAAGTATACTATTAAGATAAGAACATGAGCAATGCTTGAGCAGTCTTGAAATGGAGTTTCTACTACCTCTATTCAACTCTTTAGAATTGGTAAAAACCATTTGATGAAGAGGAATATCTTCCCTTTATAGATGAGTGATGATTAGGGAAGAAAGATCATTGGATCAGTTGTCAAAATCAGTACAAAATAGAACCTGGAAGTTTGTTACACAAGAGGACAAAAACTCTGCAGATGACGCTTGTCAGCTGTGCTATACCTTGCACATATAGAGACATGTTCCCTTGCAATTTAGCTGCTTATCACCAAAACTGTATATAGCAATTTTCTCCCTTTTTGATGATGACAAACAAAATCATACAATTTGAGCATCAGTGCACATTCATCACATTTAGTCAGAGTGATAACCATCTAAAGATGAATGTTCCCCTTATTATCAAGCTTCCTCTATCATGGAATACAGGACCTGGTTCCTTGTTGTCATTTGCAGCAAAATCTTCCCCCTATCATTATGCACCTTCATTTGGTACATTTGCACACTGCCCCTTTGTCAGCATGAATCCTAATTCTTCCATTTCTTTCCCTTGTCTTCATGTACCTTTAATTAGTGCATTTGAACACTGCACACTTCCCTTTGTTAATATGACTCCCTATTCTACACCAAATCAACTTATCTAGTACCTGGTGCCTAGTCCCTACTACATGAACTTAGCATTCCTCCTTTCGGCATCATTGAAAAGGATTAACAGTAAATAAAGAGTAAAGATAAGTACATATCAGTTCTCATGGCCACTGGGGCAACACTAACTTGTAGAACAACTTTAAAGTAAAGAAGACAAATGAGGTACACAAAATAATATTCATTCATTTATACAAGTCAGTACTAATTGTCACGACTCGAGGGTACCCCTACTCGCGATAACAGTGCTTACAATCCCCAAAGATGATAAGCTAACCCATAAAATGGTACCTACAGTGAGCACTAAAAAATAGTAACAAAATACATATGTGTGGAATAACTGGATAAGACATAAGGTTTTAAAATATTAAGAACATTATTGAATCATAAGTCTAAAATAACTGTTCGAAAACTAATAAAAACTGAAAATCTAACTGACTGTATAAAAATGTCTAAAAGACTCTAAAACTGACTGAAAAGAGTTGATGGGGACAAGCCCCAACTAACTCCAAATGACAACTGAAATAAAGTTATTAAGTAAACTGAAATAAACCACCATGTAATTGATAGATGAGGACTCACCACAATACTACTGCTGATAGGCTGAACTATCTACATGCGGTTAGGAGCCTGAGTGTCCAAACCTATGATATTAAATATCATAGCGCAAGAAATGAGTATGTGATCAGTACTTTGAATATACTGGAATAAGAGATAAGGTTAGGATGATATGCATGGTTTATGTGCATGAATAATAACAGAATGAATGAATAGCATAGGATAATAAAATAAGAATACATGAAAAGTTATAAAATTTGAGAATGCATGACCTAGTATAAAACATGTTCTAAAATAGTCTGTAAACTGAAATACTGAAATCTGATGACCGAATAACTGATAAACTAGGTGCTATGGTCAAGAAATACTGAACTGAATTCTAAACTAAGTACTAAAACTAAAACTATGGGAGGTATATCTAACCGACATGCCCCAGTTTGAGCTGATCAGGGTCCAACCTATGACCCCAGTTAGAAGGGTGCTAGTACTGCGCCACAGGTACTAACACTAACGAGTTACCCTCTACTAGTAGGTGCTCTAATAAGATAGGTGTTACCCTCATCTGGCGGGAAAACATTTTGTCAACCCTTAACTGGTAAGTTAATATCTCTAACCTACACTAGCTACGTAGTTCTAAAACCTAGAGACTGCTACTAAAGGTCACACCCTCTACTGATAGGTGAGTACCTATCCCTGGGTTCACTCGGTGCTGAATCCTACTCCCAACTGAATTGACCCAAATTACTGTACTGATCTATGTTTGACTGCTATGATAACTGATTGAACTGATAATGCTCATATATATATGAAACCATTCTGAAAAGACTGAGACTAAGTAAATAGCTAAGTTTTGGGTATTCATAACCCCCAGGACTCGATATCAATAACAATAGGACCACATAAAATCTATGAAACCATAGAAGGAAATCATTATTCAACATTCAACGCTTCAGCATTTCATTAAACACAAGAGGGTCATGAGTTAAAGCATGGGAATAGTTAAATCATGTGATAATAACATAATACAATATTAAAATCATGGGTTAAGGATTTAACATGCGAATAAAAATACATGGTAAACATGATTGGAAATCAAAGTTCATATGAGCTTCATGGATATAATGCATAATATCATATAAAAGCCATAATTTAAAAATTAAAAATAGATTATTGGACTCCATGGGTGAAAAGGGACCATGGATGAACATCACACATACCTTAAATCTAAAATCTTGAAAGGAAAACACAAATCTAGATGTTTTCTTGATGGTTCTTGAACTTGAAGAACTTGATTTTCTTAGTTTCTTGAAGAAGGGATTGAATCTTGTTCTTGGGATATAATCTTGGGAGAAAACCCTAATCTTGTTATTGAGAGTAAATGAGGAGTTTATGTTGTTTAAATCGATGAAAATAGGGGTTAAAAGTGTGGGAAAAGACCAAAAACCCATTTAAAATGTTGTCACAACGGTGATTAGCTAGGGTGATGGTCTGGGTGATGGACTATCACTCTGGTGACTGGCCATCACTCCAACCGTCACTAGATGACTAGATTTTGACCTTTTTTACTAAGGTTGATTTTCTAGAACGACAGGCCATCACTGATGCGATGGTCCGTCACCCTGGCCGTGGCACCTTGGCAGACATACATCTCTCTGGTAAAATGGGCATAAGTTTTTACTCCGATATCATATTAAGACAAAATTGGTATCGTTGGAAAGAAAATTAAATTATATATTTGTTGGTGGGTCTAGAGCTCAAAAATTCTTAGTATACAAAAATTTATACTTGTTTGACGCTGTCTATAGTTATTTTTTTCACAAGAATTTAATCGCTAAGGAATGTTTTGACTTGTCTACAAGCTAGGAGCTATTTGAGGACTTAATATATGTCCAAATCACTTCAGACACTAGGATAAATATCATGAAACATTTTTTAAAAATAAATTCATGGGATTAGAGTTAACACACATAAGAACGACGCTTCAAAGTCTAGCTCAAAAATATGGGATGTTACATTATCTCCCCATTGGAACCATTCATCCTCGAATAAGACTAGTTAGACTGTGAGAAATAAGGGAACTAAAATTTTTTCCTGAACATGCATGACTTGGAACATAACTGCATTTGAGCATGATACAACTGAACTAATTTCAAAAATACATACAATGACATGAGAATGGTTATATGGCTGAGATAGAAACGAGAGAGTCAACTTATGAGTATTAATTGCCTCAGGCTGGATCTGGTTTCATGAAAAAAAGATGAAAGGTTTAGAATATAAATACTTGGGGTATTACAATACATCTCTCCCTTGGATATTTCATCCCCCAAGTGATACTGACTTGGCTGAAATACTATAGAAAGACTGAGATAATGTATGGGAAACTTGTAGACTAAATCATGACTGAATATATGGAATCTAAAATTGAGGCGTGATACATGAACTGAGTTGAATTCGCAAATTACATGGATGCAAACAAATTGCCTCTTGGAATAGCCATATTCATGAGATTTTAGATAGTAAAACTAAATTGAAAGATGGAAAAACCATAGGAACTTGTCTGTCTAACTACTAATCTAAATTACTGGCTATACAGACTGAATTATACTGAAAGCTTACACTCAACTGGAGTATTTCTTCAACACTCTTTCTAAGAAGTTCTGATAATATTAGCAAAGAATTTTGGGCATTGATAACTACATTTACTAAAGTCTGAACTGAACACCTGCTCTCACCATGTTTAAGCCTCACTCGTAACTACAAAGTGCACACATAACACTCCAAACTAGTTTGAATCATGAATTCAATACCCCGCGCATTTTTACAACTTCTCATCTTAAGATTGATTCCTCTTACCACTTCAACAACTAAACTCAATCTCTTACTAGGAATTTACTAATGTACAATGCATCCATACACTTATATATACCATCACGATATTCAAGACTATCATTATAACCATATATTCCCTTCTAAACAAAAACCCATAAAAGTATCTTCTTCATATCCTCCAAACCTCTATCATTAACAACTTCCATTCACTACCCCAAGAAAACACACACAAAATTTCAACTAACCATGACATATATCAAAAACTTGGCCTCAATCTTACTTTACACTTATAACCTTAGATAAAACAAGCATACAATAATCTTTTGTCAACAAGAAATGTTTACTCTCTCCCATTTAAGCAATTACTCAACTATTATCATTTCATAAGGAGAGGTTGATAAAAGGTTAAAACATGACCACCTGAAGCATGAATGAACACTATACAGAACTTGACACTTAACTGAGGCTTAAGGAATAAAATATCAATATCATAGATTGATCAAGAGATCTAAACTGAGGATATACATGACATAATTTGAATTTTGCTAATCATTAGGATTGTTGCATTAGTCATGGGAACTGTGCATACCGTAAAACATGAATACATGAGTCATGAGCTGCATGACCTGAGTTTGGAGTTCATAAATTTATGGAATATGATTCAGACTGGTGAGTGAATTTGAACTCCTCATACTAGGAACTGGAAGTGTACATGGTTCTTTATGATGTGCATTAGCATGAACTATGATCGTAGAGCTGACATGTAAGGCATGAGTAGATATCCTGATGACTGAAAAACCTTGCACTAAGATAAAAATGGGTTGGTCATCTTTCTCCTCTACTGATGTTCTACAATACACTAGCATCACTACTAGAATCTAAGAGCCTGACTTGGTTACTTATGCTATCATCTCCTCCTTATCTTCAAGCCATCATTCTAAGTCTATGGTACTAGACATTAAGAAGGGCTCTTCTAGAGTTTTGGGACTGACACCGAATTTGATAGCTATACAGGGGTTTACAAAAGAAAGTGAAACTCCAGGGTCTAGTAAAGCATACAAAAGAATATAAAAGACCTGTAACATACTTGTAACTGCATTAGAAGAACTTTCCTGATCATGTAGGGATTAGAGTGCATAAAGTCTGTTCTAACATTGACCACTAGTGGCACTGGAAATGGCACCCTACTAAGTTGGGTGACTAGATAAAACTGAAGGACGGTTAGACTGGCCCTGCTGACCACTCGTCGGGCAATATCTGACTCTGTGGCCTGGCTTGCCACACCCAAAACACACATCACTACTGGACTACACACACCCTTATGATTCCTAGCACAGTATCTACAAAGTATATTGGTATGACCACTGCTCATACTACCCTCGGTCTTAGGGCCTAACACCCCATTCAGACTATCATTCCTAAACTTTAGTACTGGTGCACTAACCGAAGATGAAGTTGGGGCTAAAATTCTAATTGAACTAAGAATATTTACCACCTTCTAACCTAGGCTGAGAAAAATTAAAGCTACTTATACTAGACCTCTTATTCTTTTTTTCTTTCTCTTTAGCTTTCCCCTCCTCAATCTGGTGATCATGAACTATGAGCCTAGACAAGTCCATCTCCTTAATCAACATAGTAGTCCTACACTCCTTGAATACACTATCAGCTACACCAGAAATAAACTTACTCATTCTAGACCTGTTATTAGATACCATATTAGGAGCATACCTGGCCAATTGAGTAAACTTAAGTGAATACTCTTTCACACTAATGTTACCATATTTAAAATTTATAAACTCTTACACCTTAGCTTCCCTCAACTCTAAAGAGAAGAGTCTATCTAAAAAGGATGTAGCAAACTCCTCCCACTCTACAGACCCTACCTCAAAATCTTTACTCTCTTCTACTACTTATACCAGGTGTGAGATACATCCTAAAACTAGTAACCAACCAACCTTTCACTCTCATTAGATGTGGAACCCATGATATTTGTAACCTTCTGAACCATATCAAAAAACTCCTATGGATTCTAATCAGACTTGGATCTAGAAAACAAAAGAGGGTTCATTCAAGTGAAATCCTAAATACTAGCTGCAGTGGTATTAGCCATTAGATTGGCTGGGATAGCAACCTGCTAAGTTTTCTGAGATGATACTGAGTGAGCTAAGGTAGTGAAGGCAGCTCTGAACTCAGTGTGAAAGATATGCTCATCCAGGGGATCTTCCTAAATAGGCGGAGGTATGGGCTGATTCCCATTCTTTATTTCATTATTCTTTCTCAAAGGCATTATCTGTAATAGAATAAATGATGAATTATAAAGAGAGTTTAAATAGAGCTCACTCTAATTCGCATGACATGAATGCTGAAAAAAGGGAAACTTTTCCTAAAACATCTTGTAGCCTTTTTTTCATAAGTGCGGTGCACTTCACACCCGTGCATAAGACACTAGTCAACACAAATTTAAGACTTTCTCGGACACTATAAAACCTTAGGCTCTGATACAAAATTTTGTCACAACCCGAGGCTACAATGGTGCTTACAGTCTTGAAAGACGATAAGCTAACCTATGAACTAGTACCTGCGGTGAGCACTAAAAATAGTAATAAAATACACATGTGCAGAATAACTGGATAGGGCATAAAGTTTTAAAATATTAAGAACATTACTGAATCATAAGTATGACAATAATTGACGAAAAACTAATAAAAATTAAAAATCTAACTAACTGTCTAAAAGTGTCTAAAAGCCTTTAAAACTGACTGAAAAGAGTTAATGGGACAGGCCTCAACTAACTCCAAATGAAAACTAAATAAAAATACTAAAATATGGAAGTAAATTGAAATAAACCATGATGTTTTCAATAGATGAGGACTCACCACGACTGCTGCTGCTGATAGGCTGAACTGTCTACATACGGTCAGGAGCCTGTGCATTCGAACCTATGATATTAAACATCATAGCATAAGAAATGAGTATGCATACAGTACTTTGAATATACTATTATGAGAGATAAGGTTAGGATAATATGCATGGTTTATGTGCATGAATAATAACTGACTGAATAAATAACATGGGATAACTGAATAGAAATACATGAAAAACTGTAAAATCTAAGAATGCATGACCAAGCATAAAATATGTTCCGAAATAGTCTATAAATTGAAATACTAAAATCTAATAACTGAATAACTGATAAACTGTGTGCTATGGTAAAACAAGACTGAACTGAATTTTGAATTGAGTACTGAAACTAAAATTGTGCGGGGTATCATCTAACCGACATACCCCATACTGAGATGATCGGGTCCAACCTGTGACCCCAGTTGTAAGGGTGCTAATACCGTTCCATAGGTACTAATACTAGAGAGTCACCCTCTACTGAAAGGTGATATAATGAGATAGGTGTTACCCTCATCTGGAAAGTAAACACTTTGTGAACCCTCAACTGACAGGTTGATGTCTCTAGCCTATGCTGTTTGTGTAGTTTTAGAACCTAGGTACTGCTACTAAAGGTCACACCCTCTACTAATAGGTGAGCCCCTTTGCTTGGGTTTGGTCGGTGCTGAATCCTACTCCCAACTGAACTGACTCATATTATTGAACTGAACTATTGAACTGAACTAAGTTTGACTGATATGATAACTGACTAAACTAACAATGCTCATACATATTTGAAACCATTCTGAAAGTACTGAGACAAAGTAAACAACTAATTTTTGGGTATTCATAACCTCTAGGACTCGATAGAAATAACAATAGAACAAAATGAAAGCTTTGAAACTATAAAAGAAAATCATTATTCAAAATTCAACACTTCGGCATTTAATCAAACGCACGAGGGTTATGAGTTAAAGAATGTGAATAGTTAAATAATGTGATAGTAACATAATTACAATAGTAAAATCATGGGTTAAGGATTTAACATGAAAATAATATTCATTTAAATGTGTCAAGGGTGAATTGCAATGAAAACACATGGCAAACATGATTGGAAATCAAAGTTCATATGAGCTTCATAATTCATAATAACATGTAAAACCATAATTTAAAACATAAAAATGGATTTTTGGACTCCATGGGTGAAAAGGGCCCATGGATGAACATAACATATACCTTAAACCTTAAATCTTGAAAGAGAAATATAAATCTTGATGTTTTCTTAAGCGTGAATTTCTTAGTTTCTTGAAGAAGGGCTTGAATCTTGTTCTTGGGAGATAATCTTGGAAGAAAACCATAATATTGTTGTTAAGAGTGAATGAGGAGTTTATGTTGTTTAAATTGATGGAATAGGGGTTAATAGGGTGGGAAAAGACCAAAAACCCCATTTAAAAAGTCGTTACAACACTGATCGATCTCGGTGATGGACCGTCACTCTAGTGACTGAACGTCACTCCAACCATCACTAGATGACCAAATTTTGACCTTTCTACCTAAGGTTGATGGTCTGGTATGACGGTTCATCACTGATGTGATGATCCGTCACCCTAGCCATCACACCTTGGTAGACAGACACCTCTCTGGTAAAATGGGCATAACCTTTTACTCTGATATTGGATTAAGGTAAAATTGGTATCGTTGGAAAGATAATTCAAATATATATTTTTTGGTGGATCTAAAACCTAAAAATGCTTAGCATACAAGAAGTTATACTTGTTTGAAGATGGATATATTTATTTTTTTACAAAAATTTAATCGCTAAGGAATGTTTTGACTTGTCTATAAGCTAGGATCTCTTTGAGGAATTAATAGATTTCCTAATCACTTTACATACTAGGATAAATATCATGACACAATTATTCAAAATAAATTCATGGTATTTGAGTTAACACACGTAAGAACGATGCTTCAAAGTATAGCCCAAAAATGCAGGGTGTTACACCAATACATTAAGTTAAAATAATCACCATTAAATTAACTATATTTTAAATCCATTAAGAGAACTAGGATGTGGAACTGACCCAAGGTTGATAAGAAAATGAGGATAACAAGGTTTAAGTATAGGGAGGCTTAGGGGAAAAGGATTTAATTTTGAACTCTATTTTTGCATTTTCTGTAGTATGGGCATCCAACAACTGTTTGGTGAGAACTTTTACAAAAGAATTAAGTCCTTAAATTTCGCTAGTCAGTTCTACCAGTTACATTTTGAGCTCTGCAATTTTTGCTTCTTTTGGGACTACTGTTTATTTTTCAACCACAATTGTTCTCTTCTTGGGACCGGTCCCTCAGAATCTTTCCTTTTCTTGATAGCTTTGTGTTTCTCCCTACTTTGAGCATGGATACCAAACTTTTACTCAGAGGACCTGGTCTTCTCAGTAACATAAAATTTCTCTATTTTTTCATCTACAACTATAATAACTTTTGAATTCATGTCCACCCCACCTGCAACCTCCACAACTCTAATATTTTTCATTTTCCTTAACTGCAATAATTTTCAGGAGCCTCTTTCTTTTAATGATTGAAGTATTGAAGTCTTGTTATCCTTTATGGAATCTTTCATCATTTTCATTTTTCCTCTACTTCTCTTTACTTTCTTCATGTCTATTTTTGAAGGACTTTATCCTCATCTTCCTTATTCTTTCTCAAGTGGTGGTAACAATGTGTCTTCTTCTCCATTTGCTTCATCAGTAACACCTTAATTTGAATCCTCTATATTGATTGAGTAAGCACAAATTTCTTGTGTTGAGAAAGGTTCAATATGGAACTGATTCAATTAGCGATTTCAAATTTTTGTAAAAATGACTCGGTGGGTAAGAGATTAAATAGGAACAGTTGGTTTTAGAGAGAAAAGTTGATTTTTCACAATAGGTCAAATTTTTAGAAGAAGAATGAGTGAAGATATAATATGGTGGTTTAGTGTAATGTCAGCTATCAATAAAAGAGGTTACTTTTGGAATGATATGTCTAAACTTACTAGGTGTGACCCTAAATTTTGTAAACAAAAATTGACTATTTTTGTAAAGGAGGAACTATACAAGGCCTATATAGATAAAATTTTATTATCGTTATTAGAGCATCCTGTATAGGCACTAACCTGAGAGATAGGACCGGGTCCCTCTTCTTTGAGTAAATCTTTAAGTTCGTGCTTGTCACATTTGTCCACTTCCTAAGTTGTTCCCATGGGTGCATACCTGCAAGGGTATAGTACTGAGTTAAACTAAAATGAACCTATCTTATCAAGGGTACCTATTTCCTAATCATAGCCAATTTTGGGTAGAATCACTGAGTCATAAGATAGGTTTCATCGGTTAGATCAACCATCTTTAGCCTTTCTGCCTCTGCATACCTTTTTTTCCCATAATCTGTTCTTAGTGTAGGTCTAAGGATCAGGCCCCCAGAGTTTTATAATGACGTTTTCTTGTTGATATTAGTCTTGAGATGAGATAAATGACTGATATTTTGAGTCATTACCATTCTCATCTGCATTCTCCAACCTTTTTCTCATCATTTTCACCATCATCACCCCCTTTCTTTTAGAAAAATCACATAGTTTTCTTTTTGTCATGGGGATGTTCAACTATATTTTGCCATGGATTAGGTGTTTTGAAATTAGATATTTCAATTGAGACACTTCCATCTTGGATTGTCTTTAGAATGAGAGAATATAGTCATACTTTCAACATTAAGCTATTTTATTATTCATTTTTAATGATCATTTTGGAGTGCAATTCTCTTCCTCATACCTGAGGCCATGATCACTTGTTATATATGGGAACCCACTTGGTCTATCTTGGTAGAGAGTTCCTTTTCATAATTCTCTGAGGCTTGAGATCCTTAGAATGTTCATCCCCTTGATGAATGTATATAGAACCATTCATTCTAAATCTAGTCTAACTCTGACAATTGTCCCTTGTGTTCCCATATCTTCCACAATGAGTGCATAGAGGTTTGTGAACCTTGTTCTTAGCATTATAAGCAACCATCCCTTAAGACCCATGAATTTGATTTCCTTCTTGATAACCAAGATACTTCCTAATACTATAACCTTGATTAGTCAAGTTAGAAAGGCTCTGAGAAGATGCAGCCCATTATAGGGATTTTTTAAGTTCTTCCCTTAGACGGACTAGTTCCCATTCTAAGTCCTCATTCTTCTGAAGTGCAGTCATGAGAAGCCTTTGAGAATTCTCTAGTTTTTGTTCAAGATCTACTTGAAACTTTTAGATTTCCTTCTTCCCTTTACATTTAGAAATATCTTCTTTCTCTAGTTGACTTACCAAACTCAGATTTTCAAGTTTAAGCTTAACAACCTGTGGCTCAGTTTCTGATATTCGGAGAGTCAAAGCTATCAACTCAAGCTCCTTATTTTCTATCTTTTCTTCTAGAGAATTATTTTTCTCTTTATCATAGACATTATTAGCTTTTTCCAGTTGATTAACTAAGCTTAAATTTTCAAGTTTCAACTTAGTAACTTGCTCTTTAGTTTCAGATATTTTGAGAGTTATAGAAATTGTCTCAAGCTCTCGACTTTACACCTTTTATTCCAAAGCATTTTTTCATTAGTTATTTCACACATAAATCAATCAACACATTTGAAAACTTTTTTATTTTTCTAGTAGAGTAATTCTCTAAGTTTCCCTTAATGTCAGAGAGTGTTACCTTATCTTCAGTATTTTCCATAAAAGAAAACAAGGTATCAAAGTTCACTTTATTATCATCTACTGTAAGCATTGAAACATCTGTAGACTTCTCAGCTTCATCTGATTCACTAGACAAATCATCCCAACTAGCTAAAGCTTGTTTAACTACAAAATCAGTTGTAGCTCATCTTCTTGATTTTACAGGGACCAGGTCCCTATTTCTTTATTTTTCACCTCCAGTGTTGAGGTGATTGTAGTACTCCATATTTTGTTGGAAAGTCCTTGATAAAATTCTCAAGACTTCCACATTTGTGACATAGCTTGATATTACTTCCTTTGTAGCTTCTTCATCTTCTTCTTTGGAACTAACCATTTATTTTCATTGATCTGACAATTTTACTAGCCAAATAGGCAACATCAGTCTCTTATCACTTAAGTCATGCTTTGAAGCCTTCAATGATAGAGATTTTTCCTTTTTGAATTCTTTCTTCTATAGCTCTTGTTTCTTTTTGAGTTCATAAGTCTTTAGATTTCCAATCAGTTCATCCATAGTGAGGGTCTTCAGATTTCTTGCCTTAGCTATATGATCCACTTTGTTCTCCCAGGATTTTTGAAGGACACCAAGATTTTTTCTCACTTGCTTATATACTGGAATCACTTCTCCAAAGTAGTAAAGCTTGTTAGTGATAGAAGTGAATCTTGTATGTATTTCTTGGATAGTTTCTCTTTTTTTCATGGTGAAGGTTTCATACTGAATAGTCAACATGTCTACTATTGAATCCTTCACATCAGTAGTACCTTCATGAGAAGTCCTCAAGCAATCCCATATTTCTTTTGCATTTTCACAGGCAAAAATC
The DNA here is from genome assembly GCF_002878395.1 of Capsicum annuum. Lineage (NCBI taxonomy): Eukaryota > Viridiplantae > Streptophyta > Magnoliopsida > Solanales > Solanaceae > Capsicum > Capsicum annuum. The sequence continues at coordinate 100,591,930 of NC_061114.1, forward strand.
CTGTTATACTTATAGGCCCTATACCACAAACCAATAATTTCTTAGCTTTATAGTTCTTTTCGATTCTCTATCTATCTTTATCATTGAACTCCCTCCTACTTTTGATAGCCATTCTTGTTAGATCCACTTTTATGACTTCTTTTATAGGAACATCAGGACCATCAAGAATGATGTCCATCGGTTCACTAGCCTCAGCCATGATGAAGTCAAACATCCTAGTTTTCCACCACCCATAATACTATACATTGAATCTTGGTGGTCTAGTTGTAGAGCAACCATTTTAACCAAGACACTCTAGGTGTGAACCTTTTACAATGACCAGGCTCGGATACCAATTGTTGAAACCCTTAGGAGTTGCACCACATAGTAAGGGACTAGCTCCCTCAAAGTCAATCGCAAGAAAAATACACAAAAAGAACCAGGAAGTAGGAAACAGTACAAAAAGAGTAAAAATACAAGAATTTTTACGTGGAAACCCAGGAAGGGAAAAACCAAGGCTTGCCATTACAAGAACCTCCAAATCCACTATAATCAAACTCTTGATTAAATCATTCACTGAACCTAACTTAAGGTTTCTCTCTAGTAGAAACTCTACTACAAGCTCATCTTAGTAACTCTACTAAGGTCCCTCTCTACTGATTAGTTCTAATCAGTATCAAACTTAGGTACTCTACCTAAGAAACTCTATCAATGAAAAAACACTACTCTTATAGCATGAGTAGTTCAGTTACAAATTAGCAGTTAAGAACACTTACTCACTCTTTAAGCATACTATAAGATAAGAACACGAGCAATGCTTGAGCAATTTTGAAATGGAGTTTCTGCTACCTCTCTTCTTTCTTTAGAATTGGTAAAATCCATTTTATGAAAAAGGGTATCTTACCTTTTATAGCTAAGTGCTGATTAGGGATGAAAGATCATTGGACCAACTTTTCAAGTTAGTACAAAATAACACCTACAAGTTTGTTATATAAGAGGACAATACAATGAAGATGACGTGTGCCAGCTATACTTTACCTTACACGTTTAGGTACTTGGTCCCTTAAAGATTAGCTACTCATCATCAAAAATACATATAAAAGGTGTGGACAATACCGAAAAGGAGATTTGAACCTCTCCAAAGAATGATACAAGTTCTCATTCGAATTCTACTTAAAACTCAAAATCTCACTGTGTAACCTTATAGTCTTGCCAGATAGGAAGAAATGGATGAGGAATTTTTGAGCCAAGTCATCCCATGTAATGATAGAACCTACCGGTTCAGCTTTCAGCCACTTCTTTACTTCCCCCAAAAGTATGAATGGGAAGAGTGTGAGCCTTACAAAATCTGTGGAGACTCTAGTGGGAATGAACATGCCACTTATCTCCAAAAAGTTCTACAAATGGACCCGTGAATCCTTATATGACCACCCAATAAACTACCCAATGCTATGCAAAAGCTATACCATGTTTTGTTTAAGCTTAAATCTACCTTCTAGTTCTAGTCTGCAGATGGCAGAGGTAATATTGGTTGCTAGTGGATTTTCTACTTCACATATGGTCCTATAGGATGGTGGATCTTCGCCCATGGTCGCAGGAATATCCTCTTCTCTTCTCAATTGGTGTAAGCATTGCTTAGGTTTGAAATATGGGTCAACCAACTCCCTGTCCCTTAACAGCTTACTTGCTTTACAAACTTATGCCTATAAAGTTAGAAGCTAATATCAAGTAAGTAACACTCACAAAATCAAATAGAAAAACTAAAACTAAAATAGTTTCCACTTTTTAAGTTTTGAGCAACAACACCGAAAACTTCTTGTGCCCAAGAACACACACAAGTGCACGTGGTCCACCAAGTATTAAAATGACCTTTAGAAATTCAAGTATTGATCCCATAAAGACTTGTGGTCATAAAATCTCCTATTCTAATATCACTAAAAAGATTAAACAAGTGCTAAGGTACCTAATAAATTTGTAAATTAAATGCTAAATTAAAAGTAAACAACGTAGTAAAGGAAGGTTCTCGAATAATAATAGGGAGAAACCCAAGGTTAAGGCACTATGGACAATCTTAATTAGCTATATAACTTTGTTAGTTTAGTTAATTGTCTTGGTTATTGGTTCACGGAGTTTATAACATGACCGTGGTCTTTAGAACCTTTAATCAACAATCTAACTTAGCCTCACAACCACATCATTGAGCAATGATGCAAGATCTATGTTAAACACATTTGTATTTCTTCTCGTATATGAAACAAATAGGAAAAATTATTTATATTCCTATCCTAAACGTAAATCATAACTTCAATTCATTGAATGAGTACAATCCCATCCCATATATCCTACATTCTATTTTATCATTTCTTCTTCCGAGCTCATGATAGAATTATGCATTTATCCTAAGGCTCATGAATTTATAGAATAGTTTAAAAAAGGATACATAAACAATCAACAATGATAATAATATAAAGCAAAAGTATTCATGTTCTTTTCCTTAACCATAGATGAGGGTGTTTAGCCACTCATGGAATTACAAAGAATCAAAATAATGGAATTCATAAAATATAATAAAAAAGAAAACTAAAGGAAGGAATAAAAATACTAGTAAAATAATTGGAATGCCCTATTTATAGTTGGACAAGAGTGCCTATTTTTGAATTACCTCTACGCCACGTCCTTGTCCTGTAGGATAGGGAGCGTGACACTCCCCTATCATGGTGAAATACTAGATTTTCTATATTTACATATGTATAAGGGCATATAATTCCCTAAATGCGGTGGCTAGGTATCGTGGCATGCCTTTAAGCCAAAAAATTCTAGATTTGAACATTATTTATCCCATGCTTTTGGCCTTCATCCCTTGCTTTGTGGTAGATTTTACTATTCTAGCTTGTATATCATCCCAACATCAAGTTAAACATCTCACCAAGATTCCTATATCATAAGATACCATGAATTAGAGCTCATAACACTATAGAATCAAACAAGACAAGCTAGAATAGCACATAACTCAAGCTAAGAGTACTAGTTTTCTTATTTGAATTTTAATTGAACATTTTTCTTCCAAAATTGATTTGTACACACCTTAAATAATATAAACACATAACTTAACACTTATATGATCATATTTATAAATAAAACTCATTATGCACACAAGAAGTCCTCGAAACCAAGCTAAATAAGCGTAGATAAAACCACTTAGGTACATAAATCTACCTAACATCAAGCATTTATATTGACATACCTAGTGATCATTATGTGGTCTGTTCACCTGAATATATACTTTCTCTCCTTGTGTGGTATGATTATTTGATGATAAACTTAGGATTATCTTGTGATCGATTCACTTTAAGATATACTTTGGATCCTTGTGTGGTCCACTTACTTGATGATAAACTTGGGATTCATGATCGGTCCATTTAATTCATGATCCATTTTTTGGTGTTATGATTGGGTGTTTCTATGGACGAGTCTTTCATTTTCTTGATATGATTTTGTGGTGATGAACTTGGTAGTCCTTTGTCATGATAAGCTTAACTAATTATACAACTCTTGTTTTGCCAAGAGTGAATGGAAATATGTTATGCTAAATATTGATTAGTGATTTACTATTTGGATAATATGGTGTTAGTCAAAATTGAGTCAATAAAATATGGTGATATGGGTAGGAGACCTAAACATTTGTATATGCATGTGAAATAATGGTAATCAATTTATAACCATTGCATCATGGAACTAGTGGTCGTTAGTGAGATGTGATAAGAACTGAACAGGTACTTGTTGTTACCTTAATAAATCAAGTTTTGAGTGTATGTTGAAGAGGAGAGTGATAATATAAAGGATGAAATTGAGGGAATTCAATTATTTTATTCATATGTATGTATGATCTTGAATTTCTATATTATGTTTTTATGATTTAACCTTTGTTGAATGTTGATGCCTACAAGTATGTTTGGTTGCATTGATACTACTGTTGCTATATTCTTTGTGGGGTATAGTCTAATTGCTGGATCACTCGATGTTTCATATATAATATAGCTACTGATCTCCAACTGTTTCTACTTATTTATTTCAATGGTTGAAGCTGAGTCTTGTGTTTGTCCCTTTTTCATTAATAGCTCTTGAACATGTCTAGACCATATCTTGGGAAAAAGATTGTACTCTTATTGTACCATTTTAAAAGTTGTATTATTTTGAGTAAAATATTTAGGGTTAACAACTTTACTTAATTATTATCCGCATAATTTGGTTGGGTTATACAAGGTTCTCCTATTTAGGTAGATCAGAGTAGGTGCCTGTATAATCCTCGTTTTGGGATTGTGACAATGATGAAATTTAGATTTTGGAGATGTAATAGTTAGACTTTCACATTTTTATTAATTTTATTTGAGATTTATTATTATATCATCATACTATGTAAATTTGGTTAAGACTTAAGTTATAGGGTTCTCCGACTAGAGAGTTAGTGTGGGTGCCACTCAAGACTGACGACGTCCAAAAAAGACCTCCTTTCGAAAGATGATACGATGGTTGTCAAAATATAGTAACCCAATATAGGTTCGGGTCCAATCCCAAGGGAACACATGGAATCATGGATTTCAGCAGCAGTAGACAAAGGGCAGAACAAGAAAAGTAACTGGAGTGGGGGGCTTATGTAGTAATCTCAAGCAAGTAACTATAACAACTTCGGTTGTAATCAGTCATAGGTGAACACTAGCACTGTGTTCCCTCTGGCTTCTAAAACTTTGTAGGCTTATCGTGCTTTGCTAAATTAACCCAATACATTGCATGTAGAATCAAAAGTTATGTACCTTCAATAGTTTTTTGAATGAGCAGAAGGATTTCACCCCTTACCTTTTGAGTCTTAGGATGTCACCTTACTAACTCTTATCTTGATCCCAGTTAACTATTATCTTTTGAGTCACTAGTTATTAGATGAAAGATAACCATCTTACTTAGATATAACCGAGAAGCGTGGATCAACAACTAAACTTTGACAACTAAAATCTATATTACTATTGTCCTTATCTTTTTCTAGTCACTACTCTTTTTGAGTAAGTCACAATATCTACACGGGATCCTAACGCGTGCACCCGTTAAGAAAACTATTATAATAAAGAAAAATAAATAAATGCATGGGTATTGGTTTAGAACAATAACAACACTTCCCCTACTTTGTCAATCCGCCAGGGTTTCCACAGCCTAAGCTATGGGCTTTAGCCACTCATGCTTGTGAAGAAATTAATATAATTCATAATTAAAAAATATAGATGAAATCAAAATGATAAGATTTAATAAAACCCACAACTGTAACTGAATTAATCAACTAAAGTCAATACAAGAGAATCCCAAAATCAAAATCGAATCTTGGAATCAAAATATATTTGTGAATATCAAAAGTGCATAAATCCTTTTAAAAATATATAAAGGGTGTTTATAATACATGAGGAAACCCTAAAACCAAAGCCCAAACAAAATAGAAGAAAATAGGACGGTGGCCACATGTGGTCTGTGCCTGCGGTCAGACCCTGGGCTCGATAGAATAAGTTTTGGGACTTAAGATGGAATTTTGACTGAATTGACATGTTGAGGCTATGCTTGGAATTCCTCCCAAACCTCTACATTTTAGAATGTCGATTTTCTACAAGTTGGTGCACTCGGTAGATCGGAGTCCAATGCCCCTTCTATCCAAGTTTGTTTTAGTTCCTTCTCTTTTCTCACATTCTTGGAGGGGTATTTTTAGGGAGATATAATTAAAAGGGACAAATAAGTTTGTTAATTAAGTGAGGGTTCTTCAAGTTTTAAAATTTGGGGGAAAGTGATAGTTTTTCAGCCATTTTTATACTTTTACCCTAACAACTATAAAAGTTGTCTCTATATACCCACTTTACACTATGCACCCCAATGATACCCACCTTGAACTTAGGTATTTTTCCTGAGTTGAGTGCACAATGTCTAAGGAGAACCAGGTCCAAAATATGTTCATTGTAATATCAATGGGAAGGTGAATAGTGAAACAAGAACAATAGGCATATAAGGCTCAAAAAAAGGATCAAAGGATATAATCACACATGGAAGGTCATTTAGGATAAAAGTGGACAAATAAAAAAAACAACCTATGATCCTTTTCTAACCGACTATCCTTCAACTTAGGCAGGACTAGCCAGACAAGTTCTGAATTTAACACACGAAGAAATCTAGGTGATATCTCACACACACATGGCACAGAGTTAATATTACCAACTACTACCTATCCAGTTCATACAATTATTAGGAAGTGATTATCATGTCCCTACTCCTATAAAGATCCATAATGTTCACACATATATACATTCACATATTTCTAAAACACAAAATTTTGGAGAGTATAAAAAATCAATCAAAACATGACTACAACTCTAAATACTTAAAAATCTCCTAATTACACAAAAACACAACATAATATGAAATAAAACACTATATGACACAAAATTATCCTAGACATGTTGGTTCTACAATAATACTGTGGCAGATAGGAAAAGAAGCACGAAAATAAAAACCTGCGACGATATGGAATGCCCACTAGCAACTAAAAACTATGCACTGTCCTCAATGTGCTAAAATGAAATAAGATAGAGGAAAGTGTGATCATACCTAGGATACACTAGGCTCCTAAATCATGAGCATCCCCAGATGGGGGCGTATCAGCTAGTGGAGCTGGTGGTGGGGGCGGTGTACTACTAGATGATGCATTGTACTATAAATGCATGCCTCTGCCTATCAACTAATGCAGCCTCCAATGAATCATGTCTGGCCCTTTTAACGTCCTGGCCATACTTTATATCGGGATCCTGCAAGTAGTCTATATAACCTCTCTTGGCCCTAACTATTGGGTCCTTCTCCTCATCCTCTATGAAGATATCAAACTGTCTTGGTGAGTATGAAAGTGATATGTGGACCACAGGGGGTATAACTGAGAAAGTGGATATGATAAGACTCTCTATGAGATAGCGTACCTCTGCTCGTAATATATCAAAATCCTCCCTCATTTATGCTAGATCCAGCGCATCTATTACTGTGAATCAAGCTATATCCCATCTCACAAACTGATCAAGCCATGTAAGAAAATTAGCATATAGTTTGACAGTGCAGCTCTCTGAGCGGCCTTTCGTCTAGCCTCTGCCTGTATGAATCTAGTCCTAAACTATGATCACATCTACCTGTAGAGGGTAATTATCTCAGTCTCAAAATCCTCAACCAACCATCGGTGGGCCTCTGGCTATCCACTAAGCTCTGTTAAAACTCGTTAGGTATAGTGTAATACCCCATATTTCCTCGTATAATGTAAGACCTAATACCTAAATATTCATATATAAAATTTTTGAAATATTTATTAATTTTCAGTTTAGATCCTTTCATTTAGTAGGAAATTCAATTAGCTCTCCAACGATATAAAATTCACCCAAATCCAATAATTGGGTACGAAGTTATGGTGATTTTAAGTTTCAGTCATTAAACACTGTCATTTTGACCCTAAGCGCATTGTGGAGCCAGTCTAAATAAGAATTTTTAGTTTTTAGTGTGGTACCGTGATGTTCGTGCATCATGCCAAGGACCCAGTTCATGTTTGCCAATTTCCAGTGAGCCTCCGCGATTGTGGCGTGTTGCGGAGGGGGCCAAAATAGAATTTTAGTGAAGGACCGTAATCTTACCGCATTGTGCTATCATCCAGTTTCCCAATTATCCCTTTTCTAGTGGCTTCGCGCAATAGTAGCACGTCACGCCAAGGCTAAAAATTGGGATCTTCAGTTTCTATCTTGCATTTTAAAATTCATTTAAGGGGTATTTGGGTCTTTTTCCTAAGCCCTAAACTCGTCCTCAACACGAAATTTAACCCCTAGTTGACCTAAATACTCATCATTGTTCAATTCCTCTTAAATTAAAGATCCCCTTTTCAAGAACAAGAAACCCTAGTTCTCAAATTCAAGGCCAAATCTCAAGAACTCACCATCAATCCTTCCAAATTTATTAACTCACGTATGTTAGATGTTCATCCATGAATTCCTTTCACCCATGGAGTCCAAATATCCTATTAAAATTATAAAATTATGATCTTTTCAAGTTATTTGATTTTAAATTGTGATTTCACCCATGAATCTCCATGAACTGTGATTTTATACTATATTTCAATGAAATTATTGTTGTTATTCAATTCTCCATATTTTAATGTTATTATTCCTTGAATTAAATCATGATTTAGTATAATTCATGTTGAATTCATGCTTTTACTACAAGTTCCATGATATTCCTATGATTTGATCGAACCATGAACTCCAAGTGTTTGATAAAATGCCTACAAAAGTGATTGATTTAATAAAAGCCTTCATGTTTTATCCTCCAAGCTTTGGTGTCATTTTACTAATATTGTTTTCAAGTCCTGGGGTTATGGAATTCCTGAAAACTGTATCTGTTTACTTAGTCTAGTCTGAGTACATTATAGAATAGTCTTCATAACATACTATGAGCATTATCAGGACAGTCAGATATCAGTCAGTTAAAATCAAAATAGTGTAGTATTTCAACATCTTTCAATTGGGAGTAAGATTTAGCACCGAGGAAGTGTAGGGATGGTGGCTTGCCCATTAGATAGGTAGAGTTATTAGTAGAAGTCCCTATACTCCAGAACTGTGTATCCAGTGTAGGATATAAAGAGTCACCCGTAAGATTAGGCTTACTATCTCCAGGGGTCACCCATTAGTTCAGGCTTGACACCCGTAGTTCTTTAAATAGTATATCAGTATTGTGGATCCACATAGCTAGTGTTAGTACCCGTGGTATGGTATTAACACCCTTCCAGCTAGGGTTATAGGTTGGACCCCGATTAGCTCAGATTGGGGCATGTGAGTTAGATGATACCTCCCACAGTCTCAGTCCAATAGTCTGATCAGTAATTCAGTCTAAGTGTTGTTTGACCAAAGCATACATATGCCAATTATTTTAGTATTTTAGTTTACAGATTTTTCTTAGTTCATGTTATGTTCTTGGTTATGTATCTTTAGTATCTATAGATTTTCATATATCTTTAGTATTTATAGATCTTCATGCATACACAATATTTACAAATTTCACATATTCCAGTATCTATAGATTTCATGCCCTCTATTCAGTACTTCATGCTTTACATATATATTCAGATAATTTATTATTCCTATTCATGAAACCATGTATGTTAGCCTACCTTATTTAGCATACGAGTACATTCAAACTACTGATCACATATATTTTATTACACTATGTGTATTATATCATAGGTTTTGACGCCCAGTTCCTGGACTACGCTTAGACATTTCAAACATCTCAGCAGTAGTAGTGGCGAGTTCTTATATTTTGAGGATGGAGTATTTCTAATTCAGGTTTTCAGTCTAGTAGTTAGTTGGAGTTAGTTGGGGCCTGTCCCATCAACTCCCAGTCATTCAGTTTAGAGGATTTTAGATATTAGAGTTAGTTATTCAGTATTCAAACTTCAGTTGATACTACAGTTAGTTATTCATTTTATAGATTCTATTATTTTTATCAGACTCAAATAAATATGTTCTTCAAATTCATAATTTAGTTTTTAAAACCTTATGGTATATCAATTATTCTTCCGCATTTATGATTATGTTATTCAGTGCTCACAGTATTTACTAGCTCATGGGTTATCTTATTTATACGCCCAAATTACAAATTTCTAATGAAAGTGTAAGCGGTCGCTGTCAAATATAGATCCTAACGAAGGTTGGGGTCGAATCCCATAGGGAATACTCGTGCAACTATGTAAGTTGATTTTTAATGGACAGTTGATCTAAGGTTCCGGGATAAAGGGGGTTTTAAGTTGTTAGTACTATTCTTTCTCTCTTGTATCACATCGAGGTCCAGCTACTGAGAGTTAATGCAAATATAACTTCAATGAGAGTAAGATAAATAGGGTTATGCTCACCAAGACATTCAAGCAGTTAGGGTTGTAAATCTATGGTCAATTTCTAACTTATGATTTCAATTGCAAGAAGTATTGAATTCTAAGGATTTACCCACTTGTTTCCCAACCTAATGGGTAGTTCACCCTTTACTTATTTCAAACTTAAATGATTCATAAATTATTCAATAGAATTTTCATGAGGGTTGATCCTATTAGGGCATTAACCCTTAACCCAAAGGGTAAATCTATGGATTTCATGTGAATTATCTCTTTTACCAACATCCACTTTCCTGTTCAGACAAGTGGTTTTCATTGGCTTGCTTCTCAAGTTTGCAACCAAGAGATGTCATTATAATGAAGAGAGGTTCATACAATTTAGACAAGTGTTAGAAATCAGGTGAATTCACAACCCCAATCAACTCTCTACATCAAAGCTCCCATAACCCTCTTTATGGAAGCTTAGCCACCCATTTCCACATAAGATATCAAAAACATATTGATATTCATAAATAAATTCAAAGGAGTACTTACAAAAGTTACAATATATTTCTCTCAATCTTCAATGAAAAAGTATAGAAATAATAGTCAGATCTTAAGTTTTCTCTTCCAATCTCCAAGAATAATATTACAAGGCTCTCAATAGAGGAGAAAAAAATGACACTACTATCAAAAGTCCCAAAATAAAACATAATACTTAGTATTTATATGATTCCAAGACTAGATTTTTACAATTCAAATTCGGAATTGCCGCTTGATGCTCGACGGATCGAGCGATGGTTTATTGCTGAGGCGACGATCCGTTGCTTGGATCATCGCGAGACTTCCAGTGGCACAATATTCTATTTCTTGGTGATGGTCTAGGACAACGGTCCATCTCCATGGTGAAGGTCCATCGTATGGACCATTGTGGTACTTCTAGTGGTACAATATTCTATTTCTTAGCGATGGTTTAGGCCGACGATTCATCACAGGGCCAACGGTTCGTCGCCTGGACCGTCGCTTGTCATTTTTCTATTGCTTTGCCTAGTTTTTCCAAGTTATTTTTTGGGTTCTGTAATTGTCCTGAAAACACTAAAACCCAATGTTAAATACGACAATAGTTGCATGAAAACACACAATTATCCTAAGAGAAAGGCCTAAAATATTCCATCAAAAGCCAGAACATCAACACCCTCAACTTAAGGCAATTGTTTGTCCTCAAGCAACTCAACACCAAAATGCACGTACGAAAAACTTCATGATGGGCAGTTTACAGTCAAACTAACACAATCATATAATTATTCAGCTGCCAATTCCGCTATGTGATCTCAACACATATGGATCTACTACTGGTATTCACTACTAATTAGCATATTCACAACCACAGATACAATGTCCTGAAGAAATAAGTAGACCATGTAGAAGTTAATATGCCCCCGCAGTCAAAGAAGACCACCTCACATTTTACAATTAAATCGTGGATGAGACTAAGACTCTCACTTTCAGAAAAGAAATTACAAACATAGTGCACACCTATACGCTTGCTCTTATCATCTAATGTTCCCTCATGATTGACTCGCCAAGATCAAACAGGACTTGCTAAAGGTTGTAATGAGGTTTTAGGCTTGGTGAGGGTCGATTATTTGGGTAAGTGACTTAAAGTACAAAACTTTACTCTCTTTACCCTTTTTGGTAGCTACTCCCCAAGATTACAGATCTGTTCGCTCATTCATAACATTTATTACCTATCCGTGCCCTTGATATAACCCTTTTTTTTATAAAGAACAACAACATCATCCATCCTCAACTTAAGCTGATGCAGTCGGTTGAGGTGCACAATATCTATTTAGACATCTAAATAGACCAGGGTTGGATTCTACTTCTTAAACCAACTTCAACTCGGCCTCCTAGGCTACTAACAATCCAACAGTAGCCACTCCAACTTAGGCGATTTACCTAAGTTGAAGTGCACAATGTCCAAAATTAAACCAGGGCCAAAGCTAAGTGTTAATACCTTCTAGAGAGCGAATCAAACTTATTTGGATAGAACAAACACTAATAAGGCTCAACTGGGTTTACAAAGGAACAAAATGTTTTGGTGGGTCATTATTTTTGGCTAAATAGACTAACAAAACAAGGAGGCGTACTATCCTATCTTATTGGGTCACTCACTCGACAACATCCAATGAACCAGGAAAGTTCTAGGTGTAATGGTTATGCAAGAACTACACAAATACTCACACACACAGGCACTGAGTTAATTCCTATCCTACTAACTCTTGGTAATCATATCACATAGCTATGTTTTGCCTCACTCTTCATTCTAATGACAATTTTAGAGTCACAAATGGTTGTACAACATTTTCCCACATGGTAAGAAGAAATAATTATACAAAAATTCACAATACTTTGCTTCAATCACTTATCATCCATATATACAAAATGATGCCAATAGAACATAAAATTACTTATATAACTAACCACTTCACGATATTTACAGTGCATTACATAAAAATAAAAATGCAAACTAAATATTCCAGTTCTCTTAGATAAACATGAGGGAAAAGAACATCGGCAACAAAAAACCCCATGGTACAAGTATCTCCTCTCTTAAAATAATGCAATATCCTCAATGTATGGAAAGTAAGAACAAGGGAGGAAAATATTTGTACAGCCTCTTATTCAGATGAGGCGTCATTCAAATGGTCCAAGGCTGCTTTGGCCTCGTCTTCAGCAATATTGACCCCTATGGTGGTAGGGGTCCTCACATCAACATCCTCCGAAATTGGAGGGATCTCACGGTTAATAGAGTAAAAAATTATCCTCGAGGTGGAAACACCAGCAGCTTTATCCTGCAGTCTCTTTCTCCATTTTTTCTCTAATCTCTTTAATCTCTCAATTGCTTTCTGCACATCAGATTACTCTCTCTCTTCCGACATCATGGCTGTAAGTTTCCTTTTCTTAGATTCTTTTTTTGTGACTTTCTCTATTTTTTCATCTGTCTTTACTGATTTCTTACCCTTGTCTTTTATTGGTCTCCCCATTAGGTCAACAAGACCTTCATCCTCATCACCTTTAAGATGGGCTGGATAAAACATAGGCTACTGTAGCTGCCGTGTCAGTTCTTCTATATCTACCTAAGCCTGTCTAAACTTCACCATGAATTTAGCGAAATCCAGAATGGACATGGCATCCAACTTTTCATTGATTCACTCCTCCATATCATCCATTCTTAGCTGAATGTTCCTAAATGGACATACTTCTTCCTCTACAATTAGTTCAAAAAAGGGTTTGAAATCCTCCCCCATATAGCTAACTACTTTTCAAACCTTTTCTGTTCTCAAACTGCCTTTACAAAGTTTTCCTGGTTCAGCCTGTATTTGAAATATTGGGATGGTACTGATGCAGAGTCTGCAGACCCACCCGTAGGCATCGAAACTGAACCTACAGATATAGTAGGAGGCACATACATAGTCCAAGGTAGTGGCATACTTGAAGTAACCTCAGATATTTCAAGAACTGGTGTCGACTGATACTAATGAGTTGGAGGTCTGTTGACTCTCATATCTAACCTTGCGACATCCACTGTCTTCTTAATACCTTGTTTATGAATTTCCCAGACCTCATTATCAATTCCACTAATTAAAGAGTCATTTGCCTGCTGCACAACTTAGTGATCAGACATGGAAATAGAAGTACAGTGGTAGTTCTATAAGTACGTGTAAACAATTCAACGACAATAATATGGCTAAAAACCACAGTCAATCCTTCAATCAATGCAACAACAATTATAACTCTATTGATTTCTAAATGGTTATCATCGCCTGTCGGCATTAGCCTCAACCTTACAATTACCCACCAGAACTTGGCCCTAAAGCTTAAGGATGACTTAGATGTCCTTTCACGTAGGTTGTGTAACCACACAAGCTTACCTTCTTCTGTCAATATTCTAGCCTTCCAAGGCCTTTGGTTTCTCACCGTAATCGATGCTCTAAATCTAGTATTACACCCGGTATCTCATATTCAGGCCTGAACAAGAACCTATTCAGTATATGCTTCGAGATATCTATGTTGACCCCCCGTACAGGAACTGTGTCTAGATTGTTCATGTCACTGGCTAATACACCTAATGGACACTCTTTCTCTAGCAACACCAAGTAGTTGGCAAAACATTAGCGAATAAGATTCGATTGATATGATGCGAGTATTTGACTCATCCGTGCCAACTCATATTCATTGAATCGATGCTCAAGTTCTGGATACTCATGCAGAGTTATGGTGAAAATATGATATTCATTAAATATAAGCCTCTTAACTTCCAACTTGTCAGTTTTTTATGAGCCCTTTTTAGAAGTATTTCCAAGTGCCTTCAACTTTCCACCTGATAGCCTCCCGTAATTGCGGGTCCTTGTGCCGAACCAAGTTTGGGTTCTCCTATTCTAAAACATCTACTTGGATGGGTTAGATGTTTCAACCCCTTCCTAACCGAAGCTCAAGGTTGAGCTACTGCTGCTACTTCTATCACCCTCTTCTTAAGACTGAGGGGATGAAGAAACCACCTAGCATCTTTATCGAGTGTTGTGAGCTGGTGCATCCAAACCCTGTGATGGTTCTAGCCTGGCCCTTTGGACTCTAGCCCAGCCTTTGGTTAGTGGTAGTTTGTTTTTCATATCACCTGTAAGCGAGATATTTATCAGTTTACAAACTCAAACTAGAAGATAGAAAAGTTTTTGATCAACGATGGATAAGGCGATGGTCCATCATCGGGTCAATTCTAGTAACTTCACATCTGGGCACTCTGCGATGGCCACAAGCCATCACCTACAATTTTTAGATTAAGACTTTATTTTGGCATTTTGTGAACACCTTGCATACACTTTATTTAAACATGATTTTCAAGGTATTTTTATCAATAATACATCTCTACTTTTGCCATTTTTGGTCCATGGGCTACTCAGACTTTATCCAGGATAGTGTTTGTTAGGTTTCAACTTAGTTCAGACCCATAAAGAATCAAACAAGATTAAAGAGAACTGCTTTAACATTAAGCCTTCACACGATTTATTTGTTCTTAGTGTTGAATAAAATAGAAAGTGATAAAGAGATCATACCTTAGTAGTGTAGTAATTGATCACTATTCTGACTTTCACACTAAACACAATACACAAGATGGAACTTTACTTTCGTAAAGAACTTTTCTTTCTTGTGATGGAGAGAAACAAAGAAGAGATTAAGTTTAAATAGATGGGAAAGGGAAGAGGAGAAGTTTAAGAAGAGAATAAAAAGTTTCAGATACATTAAATACATGGAAACTAAATAGTCTCAAGCACTTGAACAGTTGAGGTGTTACTTAACCACTTTTAATTATCCATTTAAAATATTTGGGTCAGATAAGAATGACATATTTGATAATTTAAGTTGATCCAATCCAACCCGTTAAACTAGGGTTAAGTGCGACTGTTTAAGAGAGAGCTTATCGCATGTGCAATGGTTCGTCGGGTGACCCATTGCCCTTTTTCCAGTGACTTACCTTATGACTCATTGGCGATGGTTGTGCCGATGATCCATCGTTCTTACGACGGTTAGTTGGTTGACCCGTCGCTACTTTTCCAGTAATCTAGTTTCTGGCCTTTGTTACAATGATTCCTGCGATAGTCCATCGATGCAGCGACAGTCCATCGGGTAATCCGTCGGTCATCTTAACCTCTTTCAGCTTCTGTTTTCCTGAACTATAAGACCTGCACACTTACACAAACCCTTCAGCTTGTATAAAATAAGAGAATAACTTAAATTAATGCTTTACAACAACACACTGTGGGTTGCCTCCCACTAGCCCCTGATTTATTATCGCGGCATGACTCAGTTATCTCAATTACTCAGACTTCATCGAGATAGATTTTTACATTGCTATTTCTCGAGTCCATTGGACCGATATATAGTTTCACACGCTACCCATTAACTTTAAAGACACCTCCGTCTTCATTTTTGAGTTCCACTACTCCATATGAGTAGACTTGATTAAGTCTAAATGGGCCAGACCATTTGGATTTGAGATTACCTAGAAAAAGCTTGAGTTGGGGGTTGATGAGGAGCACCAAGTCACCTTTCTGAAAATCCCATTTTTCAATTCTGTGGTCATGGTACTTCTTCCTTCTTTCCTTGTACAAGTCAGTTCTTTCATAAGCTTCGAGACGAAACTATTCTATTTCATTCAGCTGCCCTAGTCTCATATATGCTGCCTCATTCTAGTTCAGATTAAGCCGCTTTAGTGCCCACAATGCTTTATGCTCTAGCTCAATTGGCAAATGACACGCCTTGCCATAAAACAATTGGTATGGTGATATGCCAATCGGAGTATTCAAAGCTGTTCTATATGCCTATAAGGCATCGTCCAGCTTCCTAGACCAATCTTTCCTGATAGCATTTACAGTCTTGGGAAGTATATCTTTGATTTCTCGATTAGAGATTTCCACCTGCCCACTGGTCTGTGGGTGGTAGGGGTAGCCACCTTATGCTGCATGACTCCATATTTTGACAAGGTGGCTCTGAACATCTTGTTGAAAAAGTGTTATCCTTTATCGCTTATGATGGTACGTGGTACCCCAAAGCGAGAGAAAATATTTCTCTTTAAGAATACAACAACCCGCTTTCCTTCATTATCCGTCAGAGCCACTGTCTCGACCCATTTTGACACGTAGTCTACAATAACTAATTTATACTTCATCCCAAATGAGCTCATGAAGGGCCCCATAAAATCAATGTCCCATACATCAAATACTTCTTCCTCCAACATTTTAGACATTGGCATCTCATGGTGACTTGAAATAGACCATTGCCTTTGGCATTGGTAACATATTTTCACAAACTCGTAGGCATCTTTGAATAAGGAGGGTCAATAGTAGCCACTTTGAAGTACTTTTCTTGTAGTCCTATCACCTGCATGATGACCTCCAACTGGGGAAGTATGAATAGCTTCTAGTATATGTAACATATCTACTTCTGAGATGCACCACCTAATAATGCCATTCGCACACTGTCGAAATAGATACGGCTTATTCCAGAAATAATGTGTCACATCATGGAGAAATTTTTTCTTTTGATAAAAGGAAAGATTCTCCAGCATCTCTTCACTTACCACATAGTTCGCGAAGTCAGCATACCAAGGTACTTTTTCGAGCACTACAGTCAATATTTTCTCATCCAAAAAGTAATCATCAATATTTAGCTCATCCTTGACTGCTTGCTCACCTTCAAGTTTGGATAGGTGGTCTGCTACCTGATTCTCACATCCCTTTCAATCCTTGACTTCGAAGTAAAATTCTTGAAGTAGTAATACCCACCGGATCAACCTTGGAATAGCATCATTCTTCGCTATTAAGTACCTCAAGGCAGAGTGGTCAGTGTGCACCACTACCTTGGTACCCAATAAATATGCTCGAAACTTCTCGAAAGCATACACAACTACTAGAAGTTCTTTCTCACTCATGGTATAATTTTTTTGGGCCTCATTCAAGGCCTTGCTTGCATAATATATTGGATGGAACAACTTCTCTTTCTTCTGTCCAAGAATGGATCCAAGTGCCACTCCACTGGCATCGCACATAACCTCAAATGGCTTCGTCCAATCAGGAGCAACAATAATTGGGGCCTCCACTAGTTTCAATTTAAGGAATTCAAATGCCTTACTGTAGTCATCATCAAAAGTGAACTTAGCCTCCTTATCCAAAAGTTTGCAAAGCGGGTTTGCAATCTTTGAGAAGTCCTTTATGAATCTGCGGTAGAACCCTGCATGATCGAGAATTGCTGAGATAGGGGGAGGTAGTTTCTCAATCACTTCAACCTTTGCCTTATAACCTCAATGCCTTTAGCTAAAATTTTGTGACCAAGAATAATGCCTTCCTTCACCATGAAGTGGCATTTTTCCCAATTAAGGACAAGGTTGAACTCTTCACACCACTGTAACGCCCGACTAAGATTAAGCAAGCAGAGCTCAAAAGAATCACTGACCACCGAGAAATCATCCATAAATACCTCCAAGTTTCTTCAACCATATCAGAAAATATCAAAATTATGCACCGCTAAAAAGTGGCGAGTGCATTACACAATTGAAAGGCATTTGCTTAAAAGCAAATGTACTATATGGGCACATGAATGTCGTCTTTTCCTGATCTTCAGGAGCAATAGAAATAAGGTTGTAACCAGAATACCCATCTAAGAAATAGTACCAACCCTTTCTCGCTAGTCAATAGAGCATCTAATCCATGAAAGGCATTGGGAAGTGGTCATTCAGTGTCCACGAGTTGAGTTTTCTATAATTTATACACACTCTCCACCTAGTAACAGGCCTAAGTGGGATCAACTTATTTTCTCATTATCCACAACTGTCATGCCCTCTTTCTTGGGTACACACTGAATTGGACTCACCCACTTACTATCTGAAATAGGGTACACTACCCTGCGTCTAGGCACTTGATGATTTCCTTCTTCACCACCTCTTGTATAGGTGGATTTAGATGACACTGGTGCTCAATATTTGGGACACAATCTTCCTCTAGTTGAATCTTATATGTACATATACAGGAGGAATGCCAATGATAGTTGTAATCGTCTAACTAATAGCCTTTTTATATCTCTTAAGAATAGAGGTGAGGGCTTCCACCTGTTTCTCACCCAGGTCAGCCACAATAATAACAGGTAGTGTATTCCCACTACCCAGGAACACATACCTCAAGTGGTCGGGCAACTCTTTCAGCTCCAAGGTAGGTGGCTCTTCTATAGAAGGCTTAGCAGCTGGACTTAGACAAATTTTCAAGTCCAAATCCAAATTCTTGGGTGCATAAGAATTAGACCCTATGCCCATTAAGGCACACACAATCTCTTTATAATATTTGATACTGTCATGATCAAAATTCATCAATACAGTGGCTAAAGTCTCCATAACAATTTTTTCTTCTGTAGGCACTTCCTGCTCCTCCTCCTAATAGACATCCATAATAGAGAATACACTCATATCTTTATGCTGTTTGATGGACTGACATATATTAAATCGAACTGCCTCATCATTCAGCCTGAATAGTAGCTCATTTTCCCTTAAATCAATAATTACACTCCTAGTTGTAAGAAAAGGTCGACCTAGGATTATGTCATTCTTGAAATCCACCTCGCAACATAGAATGACAAAATCAACCAGAAATATGAAATTGGCCACCTTTACTAATGCATCATATAGAATCCCCACGGGCTACTTCACAAACTTGTCCTCCATAACTAGCCTCGTGTTTGTAGGAATAGGATCCCCCAAAACTAATTTCTTATACATAGCAAGCGGCATTAAGTTTATACTAGCTCCCAAATCACATAGAGCTTTTGAAAATCAATAAACTGAATAGTGCACGAGATAGTAAATGCTATCGGGTCTACCTTTTTCTGCCCCAAAGACCTTGTGGAAATAGCACCATAATTAGGGAGATTGTCCATTGGCTCATAGCTAACCGTCCTCTTTTTTCATGACAAGGTCTTTCATGAACTTTGCATACTCGGGCATTTGTTCCAATGCCTCTACCAATGGCAAATTGATTGAATACTACTTAAGCATGGCCATAAATTTGACAAACTTTGTATCATCAACCTTCTTATTCAATCTATGAGGAGAGAGAGACGGTGGTTTTTGTAGAAAAGTCACCACTGCTTACTTTTCCTTATCTTTCCCTTTTTCTAATCCATCAACCAGCTGATGATTAGAAGGAACATCAATGTCATCCTACTTCTTAGACTCCACAGGATTACTTTCTTTAAGATCAACATTTTTTTTATCACCTCTTCAATAGAATCTTTGCCAACAGAAGGGCCTAGTAATACCTTACCATCCTGTGTGGTGATTGTCACGCAAGAGCCATTATTTTAAGGGTTCTAAACTGTATCACTTGGCAAAATTCTGCTCTTCCTCTGATTCAATACTACTGAGAGTTGGCTCATTTGTTGCTCCAACTATTTGATAAAATTAGAGTGTGATTTTACCAACTAACGCATGGAAGATAAATCACTCTTCATAGTAGTCACCCCCAAGTTTGTAGTCTCAACTCCTTTTAATAATTTCTCCATCATGTCCTCCATGGACATCTTGCCAAAGCTAGTTGCAGCATTATCTCTGCTTCCAGGAGGTTATATAGTCCACTCCTATCATTCTTGCTCTTCCAGTTCCCTTGATTTCTATCCTTGTAACCAGCCTTGTCGTAATAATTTTGACCTTGATTTCCTTGGCTATTGCCTTGAACACCCCTCTGATTATTTAGATAGCTCGCCTCTTCTTCTGAATTGGAGTCAACTCTTCCGTGGGATGCAACAACTTTCACCTTCTCCATTTTTCCAGATAATAAAAGCTTAGTTAGCAAGTCCATTTGTATCTTCAAGTATGCCATGTCTTGGTCACAGTCTTCCTCCTTCTTGCGTTGCTTTGCATTCATACCGCCAGACATAGTAAGATTTGTTACCACAGAATCCTTGGTATGCCAAGCTCTACTCTATTTGGTCATCTGATCAAGAATTTTATAAGCCTCTAGAAAAGTAACGTCAACAAACAACTCTCTTACAGCATTATCCATGACTGTCTTCGTAATATAGTTCAAAGCCCGATAAAGAGTCTTCATCAAATGAATATCCGTCATGTTATGGTTTGGGCATTACATCAGCTTCTTTTTAAACCTCTCCTAAGTTTCATGAAGAGCTTCAGTGGGAAGCTATCGGAAGTTACTGATTTTATCCCTCAGTTGTACCCTCCTGGAAGTTGGAAAGAACCTTTCTAGGAAAGCCTCTTTCAACTGCCTCTACTTGGTGATAAAGTTGGAAGTTAGCCAATTGAGCCATAGTATCACCTTCCCAGATAGAGACAACAAAAATAAATATAGGCGAATAGCATTCTAACCCACTCCTAGGTTATCAAAAGACTTGAAAATGGTGACAAAGTTCACCAAGTGTATATTTGGATCATCTCTGGGAAGACCACCGAACAACCTCTTAAGATGAAGGAGTTGAATTATCGTACTGGTAATATTGAATTTAGCTCTAGGTGCTAAAGGTGGAGGAATGATAGCTCCAATTGCACCTGCTTCATCCATTCTATCTTCGTCGATATTCAGATCAAACTATACCGATTGTCAATCCTGCCTCGCCATAAAGGGACAATTTCTGTTTACATTTTAATTCACTGGTGAAGCCACATTCTCTACATGATTAGGGTTAACAGGATCTAAAAATTCATCATCCCCCAAATCATCATCAACAAGATTAGGAAGACATGTCTACTGGCTGTCATTCTTCTGATAAAGTTAAGTTGTAGCCAAAGTAGCTAGCCTTTTGGCATCTTGGGGATCTGCCATCCTACTAATTAACTGTAGTTTTGGATGTATAGGTAGTAAAAATGCACCCAATCTCCATGTACTTGGAATACACAATAATCACCCTACACAGAACAAAAACAACAAACAAAAGTAAAATTTGGGAAACTTTGACCAAAAGTCAATTAATAATCATAGACTTAATTGACAACGGTATTCCCCGACAACGGTGCCAAAATTTGATATGCCCAAATTATAACTTTCTTACAAAAGTGTAAGCGGTCTTTGTCAAATATAGAACCCAATAAAGATTGGGGTCGAATTTTACAAGGAATACTCGTGCAACTAAGTAAGTTGATTTTTAATGGATTGTTTATCTAAGGTTCCGAGATAAAGGGGGTTTTAAGGTGTTAGTACTGTTCTTTCACTCTTGTATAACACCGACGTCCATCTACTGAGAGTTAATACAAATATAAATTCAATGAGAGTAAGATAACTAGGGTTATGCTCACCAAGATGTTTAAGCAGTTAAGGTCATAAAACTATGGTCAATTTCTAACTTATGATTTCAATTACTAGAAGTATTGAATTCTAAGGATTTACCCACTCATTTCCCAACCTAATGGGTATTTCACTCTTTACTTCTTTCAAACTTAAATGATTCATGTATTATTCAATAGAATCCTCTTAAGGGTTGATCCCGTTAGGGCATTAACCCTTAACCCAAAGGGTAAATCTATGGATTTCATATGAATCACCTCTTTTCCCAACATCCACTTTCCTGCATAGACAAGTGGTGTTCATGGTCTCACTTCTCAAGTTTGCAACCAAGAGATGTCATTATTATGAAGAGAGGTTCATACAATTTAGGCAAGTGTTAGAAATCAGATGAATTCACAATACTAATCAACTCTCTACATCAAGGCTCCCATAACCCAAGTTATGAAAGCTTAGCCACTCATTTTGACATAAGATATCAAAAACATATTGATATTAATAAATAACTTCAAAGGAGTACTTACAAAAGTTACAATATTATTCTCTCAATCTTCAATGGAAAAGTATAGCAATAATTGCCAGATCTCAAGTTTTTGCTTCCAATCTCCAAGAATAATGTTACAAGGCTCTCAATAGAGGAGAAAAAATGATACTACTATCAAAAGTCCCAAAATAAAACCTAATACTTAGTATTTATATGATTCCAAGACTGGGGTTTTAAAATTCAAATTCAGAATTACCACTTCGTGCTTGACGAATCGAGCGATGGTTAATCACTGAGGCGTCGGTCCATCGCTTGGACCGTCACAAGACTTGCAGTGGCACAACATTTTTTTTTTGGCAATGGTTTAGGCGATGGTCCATCGCAGTGGAGACGGTCCATCATATGGACCATCACGAGACTTCCAGTGGCATAACATTCTATTTTTTAGCAATGGTTTAGGGTGATGGTTCGTTGTAGGGTCGACGGTCCATCGCCTGGACCGTCGCTTGTTATTTTTCTATTACTTTGCCTAGTTTTTCCAAGTTATTCTTTCCGTTCAGTTCTCGTCCTGAAAACACTAAAAACCAATGTTAAATAAGATAATAGTTGCATGAAAACACATAATTATCCTAAGAGAAAGGCCTAAAATATTCCGTCAAAATCTGGAACATCACTTGTGGTTTCTCGGGATTATAAGCACCGTGTAATGCCCAGGGTGTACTCTCAGGGTGTTACAAACTTGGTATCTGAGCCTAAGTTTTTAAAGTGTCCTAGGAAGTCTGAAAGTCACATCAAGTAGAGTCTTGTGTAAGGGTGTGTAGAGCGCCACACTTTTGGACGAGAGGCTACAAGGCGTTTGGAAAAAATCTCCCTTCTTTCAGCATTCATGTCGTGTGAGTGAGCATGATCTCAAGTTAAAGTATTAGACTAATCCATTTCTTTCTTTCGTTTATAAAATATGTCTCCCAAGAAGAATGGAAGAAGAACGGGAAACCAGCCAACCTCTCAGCCCATCAGGGAAGATCCTCTGAATGAGCATGTCTCTCATGCAGAATTCAAGGTTGTGTTCAACACTCTAGCAAATTTGATAGCAACTTAGAATGAATGGCCAGCTGCTATTTCGGCCACCCAATGGCTAATACTGCTGCAACCAGAATTCGGGACTTCACCCGGATGAATCCTCTATCTTTCACGGGATCCAAGTTTAAAGAGGATATACAAAAATTCTTAGATATGGTTCAGAAGGTAACGGATGCTATGGGGGTGACATCTAGTGAGAGTGCTGAGTTGGCTATATATTAGTTGCAGGATGTAGCAATTGAAAGTTGATAGGGGTGTTGATGTAGGGCCTATAGAATAGGAAGAGTTTGCCATAACTTTCTTAGATAAATTCTTCCTATTGGAGTTGAGGGAGGCCAAGGTATTAGAATTTATTAACTTGAGGTAGGTTAGCATGAGTGTGAAGGATTATTCTCTCAAGTTTACTCATTTAGCTAGATATGCTCCTCATGTGGTAGCTGACAGTAGGTCTAAGATGAGTAAGTTTATGTCTGGCATATTTGATAGTGTGGTCAAGAAGTGCAGGACTGTAATACTGATTAGGGAGATGGACTTGTCTAGGGTGATGGTCCATGCTCAACAAATTGAGGAGCAGAATATTAAAAAGAGGGAAAGAGGAAACAATGAGATAGGATGGGTAGTTTTAATTTCAGTCAGCCGAGGTTAGAAGGTGGTAACTGTCCTTAGTTTCATCAGAGCTCTTCATCCCTTGCACCCTTTTCAACCAGTGCCCCAGTACCCAAATTCAGAAATGATAATAGGGATAGAGCACTAGCCTTTAAGTCCCAAAGCAGTGTTAGCATTGCTTGTACGAACCCTCTATGTCAGAAGTATGGCAGGCACCATCAGGGTGAGTGTAGAGCGGGTAGTGATATGTGCTTCAGGTGTGGCAAGCCAGACTATTAAATTTGGGAGTGTCAGGTAACTACTCAAAAAGGTAGGGATTTTCACCAACAGGGCCTATCCAATCAGTCGTCAGTTTCATCCGGTCGCCCAACTCAGTAGGGTGTTATTTCCAGTGCTACCAGTGGTTAGCATCTGAACAAATTATATGCTCTTCAGTTCCGCCAAGATCAGGAAAATTCTCCTGATATAGTTACTGGTACGTTACAGGTCTTTCACTTACATGTTTATGCTTTACTAAACCCTGGAGCTTTTTTTTCTTTTGTAACTCCATATATAGCTGTTAATTTTAGAGCCAGTCTCAAAACTCTAGTAGATCCCTTTTCAGTGTCTACCCCAGTAGGTGTTTCTATTGTAGCCAAATAGGTATACAGGAACTGTCTGGTCATAATATCTCTGAAAGTTACCTCAGTTGATCTCGTGGAGTTAGAGATGACAGATTTTGACGTCATTCTTAGCATGGATTGGCTCCACTCATGCTATGCTTCAGTTGATTGTTGAAATAGAATAGTTCATTTTTAGTTCCCAAAAGAATCAGTCCTTGAATGGAGAGGTAGTACCACATTTCTTAGAGGTCACTTGACTTCATACCTTAGAGTGAGAAAGATGATATTGAAGAGGTGTATTTACCATCTTGTTTGAGTCAAAGATTCAAATTCAGAAACTCCAACTCTTGAATCAGTTTTAGTAGTGTGGGAATTTCCAGATGTGTTCCCTAAAGATCTTCCCATAGTTCCTCCCGTAAAGGAAATCAACTTAGGAATAGCCCTTCTCCCAGACACTCAACCTATATCTATTCTGCTATACAGAATGGCTCCAGTAGAACTCAAAGAGTTAAAAGAATAGTTAAAGGATCTCCTAGATAAGGGATTCAACAAACCCAGCATCTCCCCATAGGGCGCACCTATTCTATTCGTGCAAAAGAAGATGGTTCTCTTAGAATATGTATAAACTACCGTCAGTTAAACAAGGTCAGAGTGAAGAATAAGTACCCACTTCCTAGAATTAATGGCTTTTTGACAAACTTCAGGGTGTCATTTACTTTTCTAAGATAGACCTTAGATCCAGCTATCATCAGCTTAGAGTCAGAGAATGTGACATTTCAAAAATAGCTTTCCGAACTCGATATGGTCACTTCGAGTTTCTAGTCATGTCCTTTGGTCTTACGAATGCCCCATCAGCCTTCATAAACTTAATAAATTGTATGTTTAAGTAGTAATTGGATATATTCATTATAGTCTTCATCGATGACATTCTTGTCTATTTATGTAGCGAGAATAATCATGCAAACTAGCTCAGAATCGTACTTTAGACTCTCAGAACTCATCAGTTGTTCGCCAAATTAAGTAAGTGAAAATTTTGGCCAAGGTAAATAGCATTCCTTGGACATATTATTTTCGATGATGGCATTAGAGTTGATCCTCAAAAGACTGAGGTGGTGAGAAACTGGGCTAGACTATCTCTCCATCAAATATCAATAGTTTAATGGGTTTAGCTGGCTATTACTATCAGTTTGTTAAAGGGTTTTTGTCTATTGCATTTCCCATGTCCAGATTGACTCAGAAGAAATTCAAGTTTTGGTGGTCATATTCTTGCGAGAAGAGTTTTTAGGATTTGAAGACTCGACTCACCTCAGCCTCATTTTTGACTCTACTAGATGGTTTAGATGGGTTTATTGTGTACTGTGGTGCATCCAGAGTAGGTTTGGGTCGTGTCCTCATGCAGAGAGGTAAGGTCATAGCCTATGTCTCCAGACAGCTTAATCCCCATAAGAAGAATTATCTGACTCTTGATCTTGAGTTAGCTGCTATAGTGTTTTCCTTAAAGATTTGGAGGCATTACTTAAATGGTGTGCATGTAGATATGTTCACAGATCACAAGATCCAAAAGTATGTATTTTCTCAAAAGTATTTTAATTTGTGTCAGAGAAGGTGGTTAGAGTTATTAAAAGATTATGACATGAGTGTTCTTTATAATCCGGGCAAGGCTAATGTAGTGGCTGATACTCTTAGTAGACTGTCTATAGGTAGTGTTGCTCATGTTGAGGATGGTAAGAAGAAGTTAGCTTAGGAATTTCATCATCTTACCCAACTAGGTGTCTACTTATTCGATTCAGTAGATGTTAGTGTATAGGTGCAAAATAGTTCAGAATCATCTCTAATTTCTGAAGTGAAGAAAAAATAGGATAGAGATCCCAGTCTTGTTAAGTTGAAAGAGTCAGTCAGAGATAAGAAAGTAGAGGTTTTCTCCCAAGGGGGAGATGGTGTTTTGCATTGTTAGGGTAGATTATGTGTGCCTGATAAAGAAGATTTGAGGTAACGAATTCTTGCAGAAACACATGGTGTGTTTTACTCTATTTATTTAGGGGCCACTAAGATATACCGTGATTTGTAGGAGATCTATTAGTGGAGTGGGATAAAGAGGGATATTACAGAGTTTGTAGCTAAATGCTCTATACGTCAGCAAGTTAAGATTGAGCACCAAAAGCCTAGTGTGTCCATGCAGGAGTTCAATATTCCTATATGGACATAGGAAGAAGTGAATATGAATTTTTTGATAGTTTTGGCTCATACCCGGTCGTCAACATGATTCTATTTGGGTTATCATAGATAGGATGACAAAATTAGCTTATTTTTTGCCAGTCCATAAATTTTCCTCAGTCGAGGACTATGCCAAACTCTATCTCAGAGAGTTAGTTAGGTTATACAGTGTTCCCTTATCTATCATCTCAGATAGAGGTACCCAGTTTACCTCTCACTTCTAGAAGGAATTCCAAAAGGGTATTGGTACCCAAGTCCACCTCAGTATAACTTTGCACCCTCAGAAATATGGTCAAGCAGAAAGGACCATTCAAACTCTTGAGGATATGCTGAGAGCATACGTTGTTGATTTCAAGGGTAGTTGGGATGACCACTTGCCTTTGATTGAATTTACATTTAATAACAACTATCATTCTAGTATTCGGATGGCTTCATTTAAAGCTCTCTATGGTAAGACATGTATATCTCCAACCAGTTAGTTTGAAGTGGGTGAGGCCATAGTAGTAGGGCCTGAATTGGTCTTTGATGCCTTAAAGAAGGTTCAGTTGATCAGAAAGAGGCCTAAAATAGCCTAGAGCCAACAGAAATCGTATGCAGATGTGAGGAGGAAAAAATCTTGAGCTTAAGGTCGGTCTTTTAGTGTACTTAAAAATCTCTCCCATGAAGGGAGTAAAGAGGTTTGGCAGGAAAGGGAAACTCAGTCCCTGATATGCAGGTCCCTTTAGAATTCTCAGTCATTTCGAAAAGGTAGTTTACAAGCTTGAGTTGCCTTTAGATTTAGCTTCAGTACACCCAGCGTTCCATGTCTCATTGTTGAAGATGTGTATTGGTGATCTAGCTGTAGTTGTTCCCCTAGAAAGTGTAGATGTTCAGAACAGTTTTTCCTACGAGGAAGTCCCAGTCAAAATTCTTGATCATAAAGTTCGTAGACTAAGGAACAAAGAGGTTCCACTAGTCAAAGTTCTTTAGTGGAATCAGTCTGTTGAGGGAGCCACTTGGGAAGCAGAAGTAGATATGGGGACCAAGTACTCTCATCTTTTCTCCGCGAATTCAGCTTTGGTTTAAGTTACTAATCTTCTTAAGATTTCTCTCTATCATGATCACTTTCAGTTGCACATTATGTTCATATTAGTCGAGCATTTAAAAATCAGTTCAGTTATGCATTCCATGCATCAGATAGGCATGTTCAGTGTGTAAGCTCAGTCCATCAGTTTTCCTCAGCTTAACCAGTCCCATTCAAGGATGAATGGTCCCAAGGGGGAGATATTGTAATACCCTGTATTTTCCTATTATAATCTAAGTCCCAATACATGAGTATTCATATATAAAATTTTTGAAATACTCAATAATTTTTAGTTTAGATCTTGCCATTGATTAAGAAATTCAATTAGCTTTCCAACAATATAAAATTTGCCCAAATCCAATAACCGGGTAAGAAGTTATGGCAATTTTAAGTTTCAGTCATTAAACACCATCATTTTGACCATTAGCGAGTCGTGGAGCCAGTGAAAATAACAATGGTCAGTTTCCAGTGTAGTACCGCTATGTTGGCACATCACGCCAAGGACCCAGTTCACGTTTGGCAATTTCCAGTGAGCCTCCATGATTATGGCGCATTGAGGAGGTGGCCAAAATAGCATTCCAGTGAAGGACCGCGATCTTACCGCGTTGCACCATCGTCCAGTTTCCCAATTTTCCCTTTACCAGTAGCTTTGTACGATAGTGATGCATCGCACCAAGGCTAAAAATGGGTTCTTCAATTTCCAGCTTACATTTTTAAATTCATTTAGGGGTATTTGGGTCTTTTTCCTAAGCCCTAAACTCATACTAAACACGAAATTTAACACCTAATTGACCTAAATACTCATCATTATTCAATGTCTCTCAAATTAAAAATTCTCTTTTCAAGAACAAGAAACCCTAGCTCTCAAATTCAAGGCCAAATCTCAAGAACTCACCATCAATCCTTCCAAATTTATTAACTCAGGTATGTTAGATGTTCATCCATGGGTTCCTTTCACCCATGGAGTCCATGTATCCTATTTAAATTACAAAATTATGATCTTTTCAAGTTATTTGATTTTAAATTGTAATTTCACCCCTGAATCTCCATGAACTATGGTTTTATACCATGTTTCAATAAAATTGTTGTTGTTATTCAATTCTCCATGTTTTAATGTTATCATTCCTTGAATTAAATCATGATTTAGTATTATTCATGTTGAATTAATGCTTTTATTACAAGTTCCATGACATTCATATGATTTGATCGAACCATGAACTCCAAGTATTTGATAAAATGCCTATAAGAGTGATTGATATAATAAAAGCCTTCATGCTTTGTCCTCCAAGATTTGGTGTCATTTTACTATTATTGTTATCATGTCCAAGGGTATTGAATACTTAAAAACCATAGTTATTTACTTAATCTAGTCTCAGTACATTACAAAATAGTCTTCAGAACATACTATGAGCATTATCAGGACAGTCAGATATCAGTCAGTTAAACTCAGAACAGTCTAGTATTTCAGTGTCTTTTAGTTGGGAATAAGATTTAGCACCAACCAAGTGTAGGGATGGAAGCATCACCATAGATAGGCAAAGTCATTAGTAGCAGTCCGTATACTCCTGAACTACGTAGCCAACGTAGGATATGAGGAGTAACCCATCAGATTAAGCTTGACTATCTCGCAAGGGTCACCCATCAGTTCAGGCTTGACACCCTTAGTCCTTCAAAAAGTGTATCAGTATAGTGGATCCAC
Organism: Capsicum annuum; assembly: GCF_002878395.1. Taxonomy (NCBI): domain Eukaryota; kingdom Viridiplantae; phylum Streptophyta; class Magnoliopsida; order Solanales; family Solanaceae; genus Capsicum; species Capsicum annuum. Next base: position 100,621,404 of record NC_061114.1, read on the forward strand.
ACAGCTAGTGTTAGTACCCGTGGCATGGTATTAACACCCTTCCAGCTGGGGTATAGGTTGGACCCCGATTAGCTCAGATTGGGGCATGTCGGTTAGTGGATAGCTCCCACAGTCTCAGTCTAATAATCAGATCAGTAATTTAGTCTTAGTTTTGTTTGACCAAAGCATACAGATGCCAATTATTTCAGTATTTCAGTTTACAGATTTTACTTAGTTCATGTTATGTGCTTGGTTATGCATTTTCAGTATCTATAGATTTTCATGTATCTTTAGTATTTACAGACCTTCATGCATACAGAGTATTTATAGATTTCACATATTATAGTATCTATAGATTTCATGCTCTCTAATCAGTATTCCATTCTTTACATGTGTATTCAGATAATTTATTATTCCTATTCATGAAACCATTCATGTCAGCCTACCACATTTAGTATACCAGTATATTTAAAGTACTGATCGTATATATTTTCTTATGCTATGATGTATTATATCATAGGTTATAATGCCCAGTTCACAGACCTTGCTTATACATTCAGACATGTCAGCAGTAGCAGTGGTGAGTCCTCATATTTTGAGGATGAAGTATTTCTAATTTAGGTTTTCAGTCTAGTAGTTAGTTGAAGTTAGTTGGGGCCTGTCCCATCAATTCCTAGTCATTCAGTTTAGAGGCTTTTAAGCATTAGAGTCAGTTATTCAGTATTCAGACTTCAATTGACACTACAGTTAGCTATTCAATTTATTTAAATTCCAGTGTTTTTATCAGACTCAGATAACTATGTTCTTCAGATTCATAATTCAGTTTTAAAAACCTTATGGCATATCAGTTCTTCTTCCATATTTATGATTATATTATTCAGTGTTCATAGTAGGTAGCTGCTCATGGGTTAGCTTATGGTCTGTCAAGAATGTAAGCACCATGTGATGTCTAGGGTGTACTCTCGGGGCATTATGTATAGTGATTATACTTGTAGCAGGAGCTGTAGTAGATGGGAGAGTAGGCTCTAAAGATACCCCAACTGGCTCTAAGGTCAAAGATGGGGCTGAAGAAAAAGTAGTTGGTGTACCCTCTCCATCTGTACTCGATTCTGGAGCATCTCTCTTCTCCCATATATAAATATCAATACTAATGCCCATATCCCCTTGATGTCACTCATCAGGCTCTGTGTAAACTACCGGTCCCTTAGTCTGGTTCCGTGGTACTACTGTCTACCCTCATGATCTCCTTGAAGTGCCTGGACATGTAAGATCCTTCATAGTCTTTATCAGTGCAGCCGCTGTCGTAAGTACCCTCTCATCTATTCCCGATATCTTAGGTACACTAGCCTCATCATACAACCTTTGAATCACGTAAGGGAATGATAGATTGGTCAACTCCCTAAATGCTTTGTCATGTAACTCATACCTGAGGATGGCAGCAAAATCAAAAGCATAATCGGCCATCATACATGCCACTAGTGCTTCACCCTCGCATGTTAACATATTATTTGAAGCAGTGGGTATCAGTTAGTATCTAATCAATAACCACTAAAACTTGGCCTTAAATGTCATTAGGACTTTCTTGATCATATATTTACCCTCATCAATGGGGTCACATCACCCGATGGTGAAATATAACTGGCTATCCACCAATCCATCTGAACCCTCTCTTATATATGCTCAGCCTCCTACATGAAATGTTGATCATATGCAACCCTCAATTTGTGGTCACACTCAACTGTAGATGTAGGAGTGATATAATCTGGGACAAAGATAACTCTGTGGATAGTCTCAGTCAAAATATCAACTTTGACCTCTTTAACAAATATATGATCAAGTTGTGGCTTCCTCATGAATCATACCAAGACTGGATGTTTTTGCATAGGAAAAACTATGGTAGCTATGTAGGATGCATAAAATTCCTGTAGCATAGCCAGGCTATAAGAACCGAGAGGTCTATTCATCCACTCTAACTAATATCTATCAAGTGCCTCCTGTAACTGTGGTACTCGATCTAGCCCCAATAGGTCGATCTGGAACTCTTCATAAATGCACCTCATAGTCCTACCTGCCTTCTAAACATGATTTCAATAGAAAATATCTCTTTTATCCCTTCCACACACCACCTCAGATATCTCTTCTCGGGAGGTACAATTTGGGCATATGTAAGTGTGAGGGTCTGCTCCTACTGTACTGATGTATCATGGGCAAAATTCTCTATACCCTCCTTAGACTAGGGTATATCTGTCAGTTGAACATGCATAGCAGTACCCTCCTCAGACTGAGGCACCATTAATGACTCCTTCTGCTCTACTCAGTCAATGAATCATGGGACCCCTCCTTAGACTGGGGGTCCTGAGAAGCAACCTATAGAGTAAACTCAAAATCTGTCTTCTCATTATCATTATCATCAGATGGAGGAGTGTATGGTGGTGATATCTTTGTTAAATTCATCCTTGGCCAGGCTACAACAGTCTAAGCAGCCTGACATGTTTATCCTCTCATAACTCTACATGTCACCTCAACTGCAGTGTCTCTACGTTGCTGTCTCAGGTACTCCTCTACTGACCCACTAGGATCTGGAAACTCTATTTCGCTCCTTGAGGCATCTTCCTTCTTTGCCTTAGATTTTGGTGTCATATGTATCTGAAAAACTAGTTGTTAGTTTTCAATAAAAGTGAGGGATAGCAAAAGTTGAAGAAAAAACTAAAATTCAAAAAGTTCAAATTTTTCCTCAATTTTACACCCCTTTTAACCTATTTGAAATCCCAACAACTCCAATGTGCACACCTATCATAAATCACATCTTTTAAAGCAAATAAACATACTCAACTAGTGGTATTACTTTTATTTATTCAAGTTCAACTTCTGGTTGGGGGCTAACTTCATATTTTACTTCAAAACAAGGCCCTACATTAGGATTTTAGGATACTTCAAGGCTCCTACATACAAGCATGATAGATTCTCTATATGTTGCAATGGAATACACATATCAACTTTTTTAAACAATAAATAGATCAATACACAACCATTAGAAGCTGAGAAATCTACCTCTTTTATGAAGAACTAGAAGTGAATAATGAAGAAGTAAAGCAAAAACAAAGTTGGAACTTGTTTTTAATGTGATGGGACAAGTAGGTATCTCAAATAAGTGTTAATTTAGCCTTTACTTAAGTGTGGGGTTAGTCAATATTCTAAGAGGGAAGTTTGAACTTCAAGAGGAAAGTGAAGTTTTGAGGATTTGAATCAGTTAAAATGTGTTTAAGGTTGTTTAAATATAGGTGGGTGTTGTTATTAGGTAATATATATGTGTTGGTGGGCCCAAAATTTGATTTAAACACTGGTCCCACAAAATACCAACCAGTGACTTCCACTGCGGCCACTACCCTTCGGCCAGGCTTGGGGCACAGGCGCCACCTGCGGCCTGCAGGTGCTGGGCGTATCAACCGGAATAAAGATTTTGGTCCACTTTCCTACAATCTAGACTTGGCATTTCATTAATTTTCTAGCTACTAATGGTCCCGCAACCTAAGTTTGAGGTCTAAAAGTATTATTACATACCAAAATCCACAACCTTCTATTTTTTTCATCCTCAAAATTTCAACTTTTCAACTTAATACTCAACTTATCGTGTGGGACTTGTGACAAGGATAGGTTGATCACACATCCCCTTACCTTTAAATCGATGACTGTAGAATTTTTTTACCATACTCCGAATAAGTCCAAGAGATAAAAACCCACACAAAAAAAGAAAAACAACAAAAATATAAACACTAGCAATGGTGGGTTGCCTCCCACTCAGCTCTAGATTTAATATTGCGACACGACGTGGCTGTGTTGGTTATTCAGACTTCACCAAGAAGCCAATGTTGCCTCCTATACAGTGATGTTCTATATAAATATAGAACTTTCAAAGCATAAAATAAGGAAAATATGCAAGTTTCTGAGGCCTTTTTGTTAGATATGATCCATTTTAGGTATGTTTTGTAGGAAACCATGTTTTAGAAGCTAAGTTTGTGAAAAAAAAGGTGTTTTGGCTATTTTTGAAGCAATTATGGATGTTTGGGACGTTTCACTTCTTGATCATGATCAAAGCATGTTTGAGAATTGAAGATAGCTAAAAAAACTAACTCCCAACACTTACTAAGTTAATCCACGAACCATAGGTTGGACCTACGAACTGCAGGAATACAAAGTAGGTACCAGAAGTCCAAAATCCCGAGAGTTGACTTGCAGGATTTTTTTCATTCGGTACCGATGATACGTACCTGTGCCTAGATCTAGACCCCAGGTAGTACCTGCACCTATGACCAAACTACAGGTGTAGACCGACCCTATTTTCTCCTATTTTGTTCGGGCTTTATTTTTAGGGATTTCACATGTACTATAAATACCCTTTATGTAATTTTTAGAAGAAGTTACACTGATTTGATACTCACAAACATATTTTGATTCCAAGATACGACTTTGATCTTGGGATTCTCGTTTATTAACTCCAGTTGATTAAATAAGTTATAGTTTTGGGTTTTTATTTATCTTATCATTGTGACTTTATCTAAGATTTCAATTATGAATGTTATTGAGTTCTTCACAAGTATGAGAAGCTACAAACCTTTAACTAGGCTTGTGTAAACCCTGGCTTATTAAGGAAGTAGGAAAAGTGAGATTGTTGAATTGAACCAATACCTATGGCATCCATTGCATCATCTTTGTTATAATAGTTATCTTAGAGGTTGTAAATGTTTGGATCCTTCCTAGATATTTCTACTTACTCCAAAAGTGGATTAGTGACTAGGAAAAGATAGTGATAGCAATAATTTAAGTTTTAACTATTGATCCATGCTTCTAGATTCCATCTATATAAGATGGTTAGGTTTTATCTAATAACTAGAGACTCAAAAGGTAATAGTTAATTAGGATCAAGATAAGGGTAAGTAGTGCGATGCCCTGAAACTCAAAAGGCAATGGGTGAAATCCTTCTACTCGTCCAAAAAATGTAGAAGGTACATAACTTATCAATTTTGTATGCAAGGTATTGGGTTGGTTCAATAATGCATGATAAACCTACGAAGTTAAGAAGACAAGGGGAACACAATCCTAGTGTTCACCTACGACTGATTTCAACCAAAGTTAATATTATTACTTGCTCGAGATTAATACAAACAAATCTCACCATTTACTTTTCTAGTACTGCCCATATACTAAAACTACTGATAACTGCAATCCCATATATTCTCTTGGGATTTGACCCCAATCTTAGTTGGGTTACTATATCCTTACATTAATTGTATCATCATCTAAAAGGAGGTGTTGCTTGAACGTCATCAATAAATTAGCACCGTTGTTGAGTAACTACATTGTTGATTTGTGGATTGAAGTCATTGAAGTTTTTAGGTTTTTTTTTGTTCTTAGTTAGACATACGTCGGTGTATGTCTAGCACATAGAGTAGAGGAAATCCCTTACTCTCACTAATTTCAAAGAAGATCCCACAATCACATAGTAGGATGTCAAAACCAAAGATGGACAATCTCCCTGAAGATGGAGTTCAGGATGGTCTTAATGGATAGACTGGTGAGATTTTACCTCAGACAGACTTAGATGATCAGAGAGAAACATTAGAACACCGAGAAGCAGTCAGTGGAAATCAGAACAAAGGTCAACCTCAAGTGATCCCACTATATCAGTATGTTCAATCATATATTGATGATAAAGAAGATTTGGGATACGATAAGACTTCTGATACTGGATCATTACCCCTCCTACTTTACCTCTGATGTCAAGTTCAATATCTCTAGTTCTATGATCCATCTCTTGTACTTGAAGGGTGTGTTTGCGGGGTTACCTACAAATGATTCAAACATGCATCTAGGAAATTTTCCTGGGATCTGCACTTCATATACCATACCAGGGGTAGATCAGGAGGCACTGAAACTGAGGTTGTTCCCTTTCTTATTTACTGGAGAAATATTATTATGGCTTGGGGAACTGCTAAGAGGGTCTATTACTACATGGAATAAGCTACACAGATAATTATTGAACAGTTTCTTTCCTCCATCCAGGTTATTACATCTTAAGGATGAGATTTATAATTTCAGACAATTATAGTTAGAATCTATGTATTAGGCATGGTTCTGGTTTAAGAAGAAACTTATCATGGGACCCAACCACCAGATATCAGGGACATGCTTATCAGAGATACTTTATAGAGCCTTGACTATTAGTTCTATAGAAATGACAAATGCTATCTCTAGAGGTGACTTTATGATACTATGATGGGAGATAGCTGCGATTATTATGGATCAGCTTTCATAAATAACCAAAGGTGGCAAATTTAGAAGGTTGAGAGAGGTTCTGATATTTATGCCATTATATCTTTTGGTGAACAGAGAGTAACTGAGGATTCTGTAGATCAAGGGATTTCATTATTATGAATGAAATTAATGAGTTGGCTAAATAATTTGCAACCATTACTTTTTCTAAGGCATATGAATTTGGGATATCTGAGAAGGCAAGGTATGTGGATCATCAGTTGGTGGGTTTTTGAGACCAAGGGCAAGGGAATAAAGGTTAGAACAATTATAATGAGAGAGATAAATGCATTCCACTAGGCAGATGGGAGTTAGAGTCAAGAATAAAAGAGATATTGATCATGCTGATGAAGGGTCAAGAGAACCAAGAGTACTTGCCTCAAGAACTTAAAGTTGAAATTTTAGGATTAGCCAAAAAGGTTGAATCATATGCAATTGCTATTAAGTAGTTGGAGCAGCAGTATAGGAAAATCTTTATCACTCTGGCTTAGAGATATTCATACGTATTACCTGATAACAATATGCAAAATCCTCTGAAACTTGTTCACTATATGACCATTGACACCAGGGATGACTCCTTACTTGACGAGCACTATTTACCTACTTCTTATGAGCTAGAAAGAAGAATACTATTGTGGAAAAGCCACATGAGGCAGAGTTTGGTAAGCTGAGTTATAGTGATTATGATTTTGGGAGTGATTGTGATGATGACTGGGTTGCAAAAGAGCTCCAAAATATAGTATAGTAGTTTAGTATAGGTTTTTATGCACTATTAGTTGAGAAGAAAGGGGACCCAGGTGCAATGACCATCCCACATTCTATTAGCCCTTATGATATTAATCAATCTTTCTATGATTCAAGAGTAGGAATAAATGGTATGCCTTATGTGATATATAAGGTATTGAGGTTAGGAGAACTAAATCCTACATCTGCAAGGCTTATGATGGATGATTCATCTGTAAAGAAGCTAGTGGGTATTTTGAGTAATGTGGAAATAAGAATAGCATAATTCATATATCTGGCAAATTTCATGATTTTAGATTATGAAGTCGATACCCATTCTCTGAAGATATTGGGTAGTCCCTTTCTGTCTACTGGTTGAGTGTTGATTGACATATATTTGTAAGAGATCACTTTCAAGTTGAACAATCAACAAATTGAGCTAAATATATGCATGACAGTACAATAACTAGATGGCATGAGAGTAGTGGCAGTTATAGATGTGGTAGAGGATGACATGATGATAGTTAATGTGACTATTGAGGAGAGATTTGGGGTAGAAACATTGGCAGCAGTAATTATGAACTTTGAAAAATAGGATAACTAACTATGAGGAGATGGCTAGTGCATTAAATAGTATAGGCATTTACAAATATGCCCTTAAGAAGATGGATCTTAACTTAAAGAACGAAACCACACCTCCTCCAAGACCATCAATTGAAAAACCACCGGTATTGAAATTTAAGTCCCTCCCTTCTTATTTGCAGCATACATTCTTGGGGGCCAACAATACCTTACCAATAATTATGGTGGCAAATTTAATAGGAGCACATGTGGAATCTTTGATATTAGTCTTACAGATGTTCAAGAGAGCTATTGTGTGGACCATTGTAGATATTATAGGGATCCCACCAGATATATGCATACATAAGCTACAACTTAAGCCGAACAATTTTCCCAATATTGAGCATCAGAGAGGACTAAACCCTTCTATGCAAAAAGTGGTAAAAAAGAGATAATCAAGTGGTTAGATGTAAGAGTGGTTTTTCCCATTTCAAACAACAAGTGGGTTAGACCGATTTAATGCATTCCATAGAAAGGGGGAATCACATTGGTTCCGAATAAAAAGAATAAGTTAGTACAAATGAGGCCAGTGACTAGATGAAGAGTGTGAATGGATTATAGAAATTGAATAAGTGGAGACAAAAGAACCATTTCCTAATGTCGTTTATGGATTAGATGTTGGATATACTCGGAAGTAGGGGTTGGTACCATTTTCTTAATAGGAACTCGGGATACAATCAAATCATGATTACTCCCGAAGACCAAGAAAAAACTACCTTTACTTTCCCCTATGGGACCTTTGCACACTTTGCAAAGCACGTGCCATTTTTTTAGAGATGTATGATGTTCATATTCTTTGATATGGTGGAAGATATGATTGAGGTATTTGTGGATGACTTTTAAGTGGTCGGGGATTCTTTTGATGATTGTTTTGCCCATCTAGCCAGTATACTGCAGAGAAGTAAAAAATGCACTTTAGTGCTAAACTGGGAAAAATGGCACTTCATAGTGAGAGAAGGTATCATGCTAGGGAAAAAGATCTCCAAACATGGTATTGTGGTGGAAAAGGATAAGATTAAGGTAATTAAGAAATTTCCATTACCAATATCAGTTACAGGCATATGGAGTTTTTTGGGTCATGCAGTTTTCTATAGAAGATTCATCACGAACTTCTCTAAAATTGTGAATCTCCTATACAAACATTTAGAGAAGGAGGTGAAATATGTGTTTGATAATGATTGTATCATGGTTTTCAAATGCTTGAAGGAGAGATTGATTTCGACTTTAATTATTGTATCACCTGACCGGTTTGCTCTTTTTAAGGTTATGTGTGATGCAAACAGAGTGACCTTGGGTGCTATCTTAGGAAAAAAAGATAAAAGATCTTTCACCCCATCTACTATGAAAGCAAATATTTAAACCCGCATGGAAAAATTATACAGTTATAGAATAGGAGTTATTTGTGGTGGTTTTTTCTTTTGAGAAGTTTCAGTCTTATTTGATTGGGACCAAGGTTATAGTTCATAATAACCATGAAGTGAGGTACTTGATGTCGATGAAAGATGCTAAACCATGATTGATTCGTTGGGTACTCTTATTGTAAGAGTTTGATTTTGAAGTCAAGGACCAGAAGGGGAAAGAGAATCAAGTTACAGACTAATTATCAAGACTTAAAGAGAAGACCATCCAAAAACTAAGGGATAATATTGAGATAGATGATGGTTTTCTAGATGAATGGGTGTTAGTGACATCTCATGATTTGATTCCCTGTTTTGATGATTTTGCCAACTACTTGGGAAGCGACCTCATTCTAGAAGATTTATCCTTTCAACAATGATGGAGATTTATGCATGAGGAAAGGAAATTCTTTTGGGATAAGCCATATTTATTTAGGGTTTGTGCCGATGGAGTCATTTGAATATGTATACCAGATGTGGAGATGATAAGCATTCTAGAGGCTTATTATTCATAACCATTTGGGGATCATCATATAGTACACGAATGTCCCATAAGATTCTATAGTATGGGTTTTATTGACCTACAATCTACAAGGATGCTCATGATTTCGCACAAGCTTGTGACCAATGTCAGTGTCTAGGCAATATTTCTCAATGCCATGAACTTCCACAGCACCTATTCTAGAGTTGGAGCTATTTGATATGTGGGAGATTGATTTCATGGATCTGTTTGTGAGATCTTATGGCATAACATACATTCCGGTAGCGGTCGACTATGTATCAAAATAGGTGGAGGCAGTTTTGATGACGTCTAAGCAACACCTCCTTATAGATGATGGTATGGTCGCTATCAAGATATAATAATCAAACCAAGGTTGGGGTCAAATCCCAAGGGAACAATTTGGTTAGCAGATCTCAATGGTTGAAGTCTATGGGTAAAACAAGAAAAGTAAATAGAGATTTGTTTATAGTAGTCTCGAGCAAAGAATAGTATTAACTTGGTTGAAAATCAGTCGTAAGTGAGCACTAGGATTGTGTTTCCCTGATGTCTAAATTTTGTAGGCTTATCGTGCATTGTTGAACCAACCCAATACCTTACATGCAGAATCGATAAGTTATGTACCTCCTACAGTCTTTTGGACTAGTAGAAAGATTTCACCCTTTACCTTTTGAATCTTAGGGTGACGTATTACTAACCCTTATCTTGATCCCAGTTAATTATTAATTTTTGAGTCTCTATTTAGTAGATAAAAGTTAACTGTCATTCACTATATTCCATTGTGAGAAATGGATTAACAATTAACTCCCAAATTACTATTGTCTTTATCTTTTCCTCGTCACTACTACTCTTTTGGAGTAAGTAGAAATATCTAGGCAGGATCGTAATGTGTGCTCCCATCAATAAATTAATCATAAAGAAGATAAAGCAATCCATGCCATAGGTATTGGTTCAGATCAACAATAGTACTTCCCCTACTTCGTCTATTCGCCAGGGTTTTTACAACCCTAGCTATGGGTTTTATCCACTCAAGATTGTGAATAAATCAATAACATTCACATTGGAAAGCAAAGATGAAATCATAATAATAACATGAATGAAACCCCACAACTGTAAACAAAATAATCAATCAAAGTCGGTACAAGGAAATTCCAAAATTAAAGATGGATCTTCAAATCAAAATATGTTTCTAAGTATTAAAAGTAAATATCCTCTACTAAAAAGTATATACGGGGTATTTATAGTACAAGAGAAGACCCTAAGAACAAAGCTCAAACGAAATAGGAGAAAATAGGGTCAGTGACAACATACTCCCTATACTTGTGGTATGGAATGGCGCAAGTGGTACCTGCAGTCTGGCATAGGGCACAGGTATAGTTTAGGGGTGTGAAGACGACGAGGATGGGGGAGGGTGTATAGACGCCGAGGACGGCGGGGAGGGGGTGCGGGGTGCTTTTCTTTTTTTTTGTCTAATTAAAAATTATGTTGATAAAATAATTTAAATTTAAATTTTTTAATAAAAATAAAATCAAAATATTAATTAGACTTAGTCATGCGCCTATAGAAAGTGTAACTCACTTTTCTTGCCACATCAACAATTTATGCCTAATAGGTATACATTTGATTAATTTAGGTGTTTAATAGGTACCAGTCTTATTTGGGGGGTCCAAGTGAAATTTTGAAACAAGTTTAAGGGAATATTGATGACTTAAGCCTAACAAAGATAAAGAATTTCATGCCATAGGTATTGGTTCAGATCAATAATCGCACTTGCCCTACTTTGTCAATTCGCCAGGGTTTTCACAACCCTAGCTATGGGTTTTAGTTGCTTATGCTTGTGAAGAAATCAATAACATTCATATTGGAAAGCAAAGATAAAATCACAATGATAAGATGAATGAAAACCCACAACTATAAATTGAATAATCAATCAAAGTCAATACAAGGAAATTTCACGATCAAAGATGGATCTTGAAATCAAAATAAGTTTCTAAGTGTTAAAAGTTTGTCTTCTCTACTAAAAAGCACATCAGAGGTAATTACAGTACAATATAAAAAAACTAAAAATAAAGTTCGAACAAAATAGGAAAAAACAAAGTCGGTGGCCACCTTCTCTCTATACCTACAGTTTGGCCAGGTGCAGGTGGTACCTACAGTCTGGCACAGGGCACAAGTGCGGACCACAGGTTACTGATGGATCAACTCCTGCAAGTCAGCTCTCAGGATTTTGGTTTTCTGGCACCTGTTTTTATACCTACGATTCGTTGGTCCTACCAGCATCCCCAGGTCAACATAGTAGGTGTTGAGAGTCAGTTTTTCAGCTCTTCTTTGATTCTCAAACATGATTTGATCACGATCAATCCATAAAACATTCCAAACATCCGTAATTGATCCAAAAGTGTCTAAAAACACCCTTTTAACCAATTTTATGAACTTATCATCCAAAACATAGTTTCCTACAAAACATACCCAAAATAGATCATATCTAACAAAAAGGCCTCAGAAACTTGCATATATTTCTTATTTTAAGAGTCAAAAGTGTTATATTTCTATAGCACATCAGCAACTGAACTTTTAGACAATGAAGGCAGAAGTGTCACCATTTTTCTAAAGAGAAACATAGTTTCTAGATTTGGAACTCCACGTTCAATTATTAGTGATGGTGGATCTCACTTTTAAAACCACTTGTTTAAGGCTCTGCTCGATAGATATGGTGTAAGGCATAAGGTGGAAAAACCTTACTATCCATAGACTAGCGGGCAAGTGGAAGTCTCCAACAGAAAAATAAAGTCCATCTTGGTAAAACCTATGAATGCCAACAAAACTGATTGGTCCAGAAATCTAGATGATACATTATGGGCCAAATGGGCAGCTTATAAAACCTCCATAGGTTCTTCTCCATATCAGTTATGTATGGAAAAACATGCAACTTACCGATTGAGATTGAACATAAGGCACTTTGAGCGTTGAAAAGGCTAAATTTTGAATGGCATGATGTAGTGAACTTCAAGTTGAGCAAGGTGAATGAGTTGGATAAATTTTGAATTTGTGCTTATGATAGCTCGGCCATATACAAATAGAGAATGAAGTTGTATCTTTATAAGAAGATCGAGAAGAAAATATTCAAACTCGATGATTTAGTCTTGTTATACAATTCAAGACTACAATTATTTTTAAGCAAGCTAAAGTTAAGATAGACAGGACTATTCACTATGGTTAAGGTATTATCATATAGTGTTATTGAGGTAAAGCATGATGGTGATATCCAGTTTAAAATGAAAAAGCAGTGAGTGAAACACTACATGGGAAACCTAGAAAAAGTAAGAGTTTATGTTGAGATTGACCTTGGCGAAGTCTGAGTAGCAAAAAAAACTGAGTCATGTCGCGATAGTAAATTAGGGGCTTCTTAGGAGGAAACCTAAGGTATTTTGTTATTTCTATTCGTATTCGTATTGCGTGATTGACATCAGATCTTCGAACCTATGTGCCATAGGTATTTTCCTAACTCTCATATTTTTGTATGATGCATTGGGGACAATGCATGATTTTTAGTTGAGGGTGAAGCTACTTGTGGGTTTAGATGTCCTCTTAGGTTTTTTGTTGTGTGCCTCTTTTCTCTGGTGTCTTGTTCCTAGTTGAGTTGGCATGTTTAGGAGTATTGTGTTTTGTTTCTGATGTTTCATGTAATTAGGAGATTTTTAAGTATTTAGGGTAATAGTCATATTTTTATTATTTTTTATACCCCTCTAAAATTTTGTATTTTGGAACTATGTTGATGTATATATGTGTGAACTTTGTGAATCTTGTTATAGCATTAGGATTAGGGACATGATAACTATTTGCTGACAATTGCATGAACTGAATATGTAGTAGTTGGTAATATTGACTCTATGCCATCTATGTGTGAGATACTACCTAGTTCCATTTGTGTGTTAAATTTAGAACTTTCCTGGTTAGTTCTTCCTAGGTTGAAGGATAGTCAGTTAGGTGAGGATCATAGGACGTTTTTGAGTTTAGCCCACTTTTATCGTAAATGACCTTCCATGCACATATTATATCTCTTGATCCCTATTTTGAGCCTTGAAATCTTATTTTTCTTGTCTTCATCATTCACCTTCTCATTAATAGTATAATTAACCCATTTTAGCCTCGTTCCTCCTCAGACATTATGCACCTTAGCTTTAGCAAAATACCTAAGTTGAGGGTGACTATCATAGAGGTATATAGTGTAAAATAGGTATGAAGAAGATTAAAATAAGAAAAAGTTAGTATGGGCGGATATGGTAGAAAAAGAAAAGAAAAATAAATTGTAAAAAAACAAAAAAGAAAGAATAAAAGACCGCGCCCAACCTGAATGTGCAATAAAAGAATAAAAGGGAGAAATAAGGGTGGAATAAAAATGAAATTTTCCTAGTAAGTGAGACCCCAAAGTTAGTGTAGTTCCAAGGAGGATGAGTCACTTTATAAGTCCATATAGACCATACCAGACCCAAAACCTACATTACTAGCCAAGAAAAGTCTATAGTGATCCTAACTTGACTATCTGAATGCTAAGGTAAAAAAAAATAAGGGAAAGCTTATGGTATTTGATATGCATTAATTGGAACTTCTTTGTTGAGTGTGAGTGTCTCATGATCGTCTTTGTATTGACATTCATTATATGTGCTAGTGGGACATCTTTGTTATCATGGCACTTGGATCATGTTTCTAGTTATTTGCTTGTTTCGAGTAGTGTAATTTGTACATATGAGTGGTTTTCTATTGCTAATGTAATTGCCATACCTTTATTCCATTGTTTCACATTATTGTGCTTCATGTTCATACATATTTGGCTTTGAAAAGAGGTATTGGAGGGGATGTTGTGATTTGAACTTAATATGATGACTGACTTCCTTGAATATCTGAGATTCTCCTAGTTAAGTGTCGTTCTTATTTTGTTATGTTTTTGTTTCGTGAGGACATGTAAATATTATAAGTTGAGGGTGTTGATGTGCTATAGAAATATAGCACTTTGATGCTTAAAACGAGGAAAATATGCAAGTTTCTGAGGCCTTTTTGTTAAATATGATCTGTTGTGGGTATATTTTGTAGGAAACCATATTTTGGATGTTAAGTTTGTGAAAAAGGTGTTTTTGGCTACTTTTGGAGAAATATGGATGTTCGGGATGTTTTTTGGCTTAATCATGATTAAAGCATGTTCGAGAATCAAAGAAAACTAAAAAACTGACTCCCGGCACTTACTACATTAACCCACGGACCACAGGTAGGACCTATGGACCACAGGAAGACAAAATAGGTGCTAGAAGTCCAAAATCCCGAGAGCTGACTTGCAGGATTTTTTTCATCAGGTACCTGCGGTTCGTACCTGTGCCCGAATCCATACCATAGGTAGTACCTGTGCCCCTAACCAAACCGCAGGTGTAGACCACATGTGGCCACCGACCTTATTTTCTCTCATTTTATTTGGAATTTATTTTTAGGGTTTTCTCATGTACTATAAATACCCTTTATATAATTTTTAAGAGTTATACACTTTTGAAACTCACAAACATATTTTGATTCCAAGTCCAATTTTGATCTTGGGATTCTCATTTATTAACTCTAGTTGATTAATCAAGTTATGATTTTAGGTTTTTATTCATCTTATGTTTGTTAATTATCTAAGATTTCAATTATGATTGTTATTGAGTTCTTCACAAATATGAGTGACTAAAAACCCATAGCTAGGGTTGTGCAAACCCTGGCTGAATAACGAAGTAGGAAAAGTATGATTGTTGAATTAAACCAATACCCATGATATGCATTGCATCATCTTCATTATAATAGTTATCTTAACAGTTGCAAATGTTAGGATCTCGCCTAGATATTGCTACTTACTCCAAATGAGGAGTAATCACTATGAAAAGATAAAGACAATAGTTATTTGAGGTTTAACTATTGATCCACACTTCTAGGTTTTATCTACGTAAGATGGTTAGGTTTCATCTAATAAGTAGAGACTCAAAAGGTAATAGTTAACAGGGATCAAGATATAGGTTAGTAGTGTGATGCACTGAGACTCAAAAGGTAAAGGATGAAATCCTTATACTCATCCAAAAGACTGTAGAAAGTATATTACTTATTGATTCTGTATGCAAGGTATTGGGTTGATTCAACAATGCATGGGGGAACACAATCCTAGTGTTCACCTATGACTGATTATAACCAAAGTTAATATTATTACTTGCTCCAGATTACTACAAATAAATCCCTCATTTACTTTTCAGTACTTCCCATAGACTACAACTGTTGATAACAATAATTCCACGTGTTTCCTTGGGATTCAACCCCAACCATAGTTGGGTTACTATATCTTGAGAGCGACCTTATCATCATTTAAAAGGATGTGTTTCTTGGACGTTATCATGTAACACTTGATTTAACATCGTGTGATGCGGGTATCTTAACTACTCATAATTCATCAAGATACACATAAGAGTATCCTCCAGGGTCATCAATATAATTAATCACCGACACTACCCTCATATCGGTTGGATACTTCATTGACTTTTAGATATTAACTATAGCCTCCTCACTTTTGACTCTAAATTTCATCTCACCTTTCTCCATGTAAATCATAGCTCAACCTATGGCCAAAAACAATATAATGG
This sequence comes from Capsicum annuum, assembly GCF_002878395.1. Lineage (NCBI taxonomy): Eukaryota > Viridiplantae > Streptophyta > Magnoliopsida > Solanales > Solanaceae > Capsicum > Capsicum annuum. Next base: position 100,637,582 of record NC_061114.1, read on the forward strand.
GCATTTCTGTGTCAACCTCACAGTCTAGGATGATAAAGTCAGACGGAAAAATAAAGTTATCCACTCTCACAATCACATCAAATAAGATTCCCATAAGATTATTCACTATGTGGTAAGCCATCAACAGCCGCATCAAAGTCGATTCCGGAAGTTTCAAGCTCAATTGCTTGAATACGGCCAGTGGCATCAAATTAATTCTAGCCTCTAATTCATACAAGGCTTGGGAAAATTGGGGTGACCCAATAGTGCATGGTATAGTGAATGCTCATCACCCTTTTTCTATGCTAAAGACCTAGTCATGACTGTACTGTGGTGATGCACAACATTAATATCCTCAAATGTCACTCTTTTCTTCCTTGTGACCAATTATTTCATGAACCTGACGTATCCAGGCATCTGTTCCAATGCCTCAAGAATAGATATGTTCAAGCTCAATTATTTCAGCATCTCAATGAATTGCTTAAACTTACATTTCTCTTTCTTTTGATTTAATCTCTGAGTAAAATGTGGGGGTGGTCTCGGAATTTATCTAGTTTCTACACCAATGACCGTATCCTTACCTTTGTCTTCAGCAGCTATGCCTTTATCATATGTTACCTTCTTGGACTCAACAACAGGTGTTTCATCATCAAAAACTTCTACAGCAGGTAGTCGGGGATCCATAGTATTGATACCACTCCCGTGTGGTAATAGAAAGTACATGACCATTATTTTTTAGACTTTTCATCATGTTGCTTAGAAGGTTACCTGTCTTTCTCTAGTTTAGGGTTGCTGACATTTTCCTAAACTAATGCTCCAACTTCTTGAAAACAATGGAATATGAATTGACCTTCTAGGTCAATCCTGAAATATCGACCTTAATCTCTTTAAGGTTGATCTTCCCATTTTCTTAACCCTTCACCATCTCATCCAACATCTCTTCCATTTTGGATTCTGTATCTCGTCTACCAGGTGGAATGTACCTATCTCCCTTTTCTCTGTAGTCATCCTTCATTTTCCATTCACTATGTTTCTCTCTACTACGATCTTTGTATCTATCATAGTAGTTTCGACCTTTGTTCTTTTTCCCTTAGGCTCAAAAACTCACCAACTGATGATCCAGATAATTTGCTTTCTCCTCTAATTCTGACTCGTAAGCTTTTGAAGCTGACTCATGTGTTCTACTATATTCACTTTCTCAAAAGTTGCTTCTACAAGCTACTTTGCTAATACCCTAAGATCATTTCTTAATAAAATAATCTTTTGTGCTACTGTGTCATTAGCTACAACATCACGAACCCCTTCAGGAAGTTCATCTCTTTTATTCTTACACACCTACTAGGTAATTGTAAGATCCTTTCTGGGTTCGGATTCTGTGAGAGTAAGGGATAGCCTCTATTCTGTGTGCTAGGCATACAATGGTGTATGCCCAACTAAGAACAAAAACAAAGAGAAAAACTCAGAAATTGCAAAAACTTCAAATCACAAGTCAACACCGTGTTCCCTGATAACAGCACCAAAATTTTGATGACATCCAAACAACACCTCTTCTTAAAAGATAATACGGTCACTATCAAAATATAGTAACCTAACAAAGGTTGGGGCTGAATCCCAAGGGAACATATGGAATCATCGATCTTAGAAGTTATAGTTAACGGGCAGAACAAGAAGAGTAACTGGGGGTTTTATGTAGTAAACTCAAGTAAGTAACTATATCAACTTTTGTTGTAATCAGTCATAGGGGAACACTAGGATTGTGTTCCACCTGTCTTCTCAACTTTGTAGGCTTATCGTGCTTTGTTGAACCAACCCGATACATTGCATGTAGAATCAAAAAGTTATGTACCTTTAACAATTTTTTGAACAAGCAGAAGGATTTTACCTTTTACCTTTTGAGTCTCAGGATGTCGCGTTACTAACCCTTATTCTTGATCCCAGTTAACTATTATCTTTTGAATCACTAGTTATTAAATGAAATCTAACCATTTTACTTAGATATAATCTAGAAGCGTGGATCGACAGCTAAACTCTACATTACTATTGTCTTTTATCTTTTCCTAGTCACTACTCCTCTTTTTGAGTAAGTAGCAATATCTAGGTGGAATCCTAACATGCGCACCCATTAAGAAAACTATTATAATAAAGATAAAGCAATAAATACATGGGTACCAGTTCAGAACAACAATAACACTTTCCTTACTTCGTTAATCCGCCAAGGTTTCACAGCCCTAGCTATAGATTTTAGCCACTCATGCTTGTAAAGGAATTAATATCATTCAAAATAGAAAGAATAGATGAAATCACAATGATAAGAAGTAGTAAAACCCACAACTGTAAGTGAATTAATCAACTGAAGTCAATATAAGAGAATCCCAACATCAAAATCAAATCTTGGAATCAAAATAGGTTTGTGAATACCAAAAGTCCGTAACTCCTACTAACAAACACATAAAGGGTATTTATAATACATGAGAAAATTGTAAAACCAAAGACTAAATGAAAAAGGAGAAAATAGGATCGATGGCTACATATGGTCTGTACCTGCGGTCTGATCCTGGAAGTAGTTAGTACCTGCGGTCCTGACCTTGGGCGTAGGTACAAGGCATTGGTAGCGGATGAAAAAATCTTGGAAGTTCAACTCTCGGTATTTTGGACTTTTGGGACTTACTTTTCCTACATGTGGTCTGTAGGTTGACTTAGTAATTTCCAAGAGTCAATTTTTCAGCTTTTCTTCGATTCTCGAACATGCTTTGATCACGAACAAGTTGGAAATTATCCTGAACATCCATAATTGCACGAAAAAGTAGCTAAAAATACCTTTTTCCTCTTTTTCACAAACTTAGCATCCAAAAAATAACTTTCCACAAAACATACCCAAAACACATCAAATCTAACAAAATAACCTAAGAAAATTGCATATTTTCCTCATTTTAAGCATCAAAAGTTCTATATTTCTATAGCATATCAAAGACCATTTGGGTCATGACATGTTATAACACCTTGCATTATAAGTCATGTTTAAGTTGTCCCGTACACATGCTAGATGTTAGAAACCAAGACATTTAACCCACGAATTGACTAAAAATCTATCAGAATAAGTTTCGAGACTTAAGATGGAATTTCGAGTGAACTAACATGTTGAGGCTATGCTTGGCATGCCGCCCAAACCCCTAAACTATAGAATGTTGATTTTCTACAGGTTGGTGCACTCGGTAAATCAGAGTCCAATGCCCCTTCTAGCCAAGTTTGTTTTAGTTCTTCTCTTTTCTCACATTCTTGGAGGGGTATTTCTAGGGAGATGTAATTAAAAGTGAAAAATAAGTTTGTCAATTAAGTAAGGGTCCTTCAAGTTTTAAAATTTGGGTGAAAGTGATAGTTTTTTAGGCTTCTTTTTTACACTTTTACCCTAATAAATACAAAAGTTGTCTCAACAACTATAACAATTGTAGCAACGACTATAGAAGTTGTTCAATAACTATGCAAAATTATTAGAAAATTGAATAGTTGTTGTGAATATTAATTAAGTTAGAAGGAATCAAGTCCTTCAAACAACTGCACACAATTGTTTGAAGGACTTGATTCCTTCTAACTTAATTAATATTAAGGGGACCACTCATCCCTTTTAATTAATTAAAGACTTGAGAGACAATCTCATCTTATTTTTTCGATATTTTTATCTTATCCTTATTTTAAAACCACCAAATCTTGACTTTTAACTTCTCTTATAAGTGAATACACTCAAATAATTCAATTTATATTCTCCCTGCTCTACCCTAAACATCAAAGATATAGTTCCTAAATGCTACACTTTAGATTTCAAGCATTGGTTTTCATTAAGTTCTCTTTCAAGTTCTCCCCTTCTCTCAAGGTATGTAAGGGTATCCTTTAGTGTGGGAACCTTTTCTCTAATTCATGAATCTCAAGTTATGATTTTAGAATAAAATTCTTGAAGTTTAATTTCTTTATCACTCCATGTGAATCCTTGAATTCACTAAAAAAACAATAGAAATCTCAAAAGTTGAATTCATAGTTGGATGATACACTCTATTTCATGTTCATGGATCCTAATTTTAATCTTATGAACTTTTCTTGAGCTAATGATGTTTATTTTATGTATCATAGGAGCTATCTCATGTTTTCTATGAAATTTAGTTTATGAATTTGAAAGTCTACTTGATTGATTGACTTGTATTTTGATATTCTTTTAGTAACAAGTAGTGGTGTGCTCATAGAAGAGCTTAAAAGAGAGATGATGAAAATCTTTGAAAATGGATCTTGGAAAGATGGATTTATTTCTTAAAATAGAGATTAAATAAATTCAAGATCAACTGTTCATTTCTTAGAAGAAGCATGCAAACAAAATTCTAAAGAAATTTAGAATGGACTATTGAAAAATATAAGCATGTCTATCAATCAAAAGATAAGCTAATGAACGATGATGATGTTGGATGAGTACAGGAAGAAAGCTAGATATGCTTAGTAATATTTTTGATGTATCTTACATCAGCAAAGACACATATATTGTATGTTGTAAGCGTACTATTCAGATTTTTTAGTTCTCTTAGAAAATTATATATGAAAGCTACAAAAAGAGTGCTCAGATATTTAAAAGGAACAATGAGATATAGAGTCAAATAGCAAGAACAATAGATTCTAACATTAATATTTTTTTATAATGATCAGATTGGTCCTGCTGAAGATATGAAAAGTATTCCAAAATACATTTTATGATATTTTTTGGTGTTTTAAAAAAGCAAGAGATTATTGCCCAATCAGCTGTAGAGGTTGAATTCATTGTTGCTACAACTACTATTAATCAAGACTAATGGAGAAAAAAAATATTTTGCAATCTTGATTTGGAGATTATAGAAACAATAAGGTATTTGTGGACAACCAAGCTATTTGTGTATCATTAAAATGAAACTTTGGATTCACAGTTCTTGAGGTAAGGTAGAATGTTGAAATTTTTCCCATAAGTTGTTAATCGATGTTGAGGTTGGATTATGACACAAATTTTGTTGTGTTTTAATTGTAAAAGATATTTAGTATTTTCTAGATAAGTTTCAGTTGTAAATTTTCTAGTTTTTAGACATGTAGTTGTTGGTAGATTAATTCCTACGATTATTAGTAAGTTTTTATTTCAAATTTTCACTACAAAAATGTTAAGGATTTTTCTGTATTCAATTTAATAATATCTCTCATGTTCTTCTTTTGTCATTTATATATGTGTGTGTGGTGTTTTTGTGTGTGTTTGTGTATGTATGTGTGTTAAATATTAACTTTTCAAGTATTGACTACTCAGTATAGTCATCTTGCATATGCTGATGATACAATTATCTTCACTTCTTCTAATGAATATCAATTAAGAAAATAATGCAGGTATTGAAAGAGTATGAGTTGGAATCTGGTCAAAAGATTAATATGGATAAGAGTTTCTATTACATTCACTAGAATATTTTGATAAGTAAGGTAATGCAGGTTGAACAGGATACTAGAATGTGCAGAGGATTCTTTCCTTTAAAGTATCTTGGTTGTCCATAATCTTATTCTAAGAGAAACAAAGAGAAATTTTTTGAACTGATTGATAAAGTTCAAAATAAGCTTCAAAAATGAAAAGTGAGGCTATTATCATTTGGACGATAAGAAGTTCTTATAAAAAGTGTGTTACGAAGCATTCCTATTTATATTCTTTCAGCAGTGGTTTCTCCTAAAAGTGTTCTTAAAGAATTGCAAAGAATATTTGTAAGTTTCTTCTGGTAGACTAAGGAGACAGAAAGGAACAAACAATGGGCAACTTGGAACAAGCTATCATTACCCACGAAGGAAGGAGGGTTAGAATTTAGATCCATATATGAGGTTGCTAAAGTTATGTATGCTAAATTATGGTGAAGATTCAGAACCTAGAATAATGTATGGACAAACTATATGTGGAATAAGTATTGTATGAAACAATTACCCATAGTGGTGCAATGTAGAGGGGGTCCCAAATATGGAAGGTAATGCTGAAAAATAGAGATATCATTGAGAAATTCATATGGTGGGAGCCTAGAGGTGGAAATTCTATACTATGGTTTGATAATTCGACTAATATTGGTCCTTTATTCAAACAACAATCCCAGTTTCATATATTCATTCTTTGACTGACATTAGAAAGTTTCTAAGTGAGGAAGGGTAGATATTGATGCTATGAGAGATGAAGTGCTAGTTAATGTTCTTGAACATGTGAGAAGTTATATGGATAGTGTGTGATATGAATATAAAATGGACAAACCATGGTGGACATTGAATTCTAATAGTAGGTTTTCCACAAAAAGTGATAGGGAAGCACTAAGAAATAAAGATCTTAATGCATTATGAAATAAAGGATTACCATTTAAATTCAGTTTCTTATCATGGATAATTTGGAAGGATATGATTCCAGCTGTTGCATTAATGCATAGTTGGAACAATAAAGTTTATGAAGATTGTGTTTGTTGTGATAATCCCAAAAGAGAAACAATTTCACACCTGTTTCTTAGAGGGGAAATTGCTACTAAAGTATAGGATCATTACTGTTCAGGTGCAGGGACAACTAAGCAAAGATTAAACTTGAAGAAAAGTACCAGAATATAGAGAAAACAACCTGAAAATTATAGAGTAATAGTTGTGTATAAAGTGATAAGACTATTATTCTATGATTTTTGTGGAAAAGAAGAAATACTATTAGGCATGGAGGATCCTATTCTATTAGGAAGGTGTTCTAGAAGATAAATGATACCTTTATGAAATATGTAAAAGTCAGGTTTCATGTTGATATTTTAGGAAGAGAGTGGACAAGAATAATGGATGAATTACATTCAGTAAAAGTTAATACTTCTTTTAAGATGGTTTATTGGAAAACTTCTAATTTTGGGTGGCTAAAAGGGAACACAGATGGTTCATCAAAAGGAAATTTGGGTCCAAGTTCTATTCCATTTTGTATAAGGGATCAACATGGTAACTTATTGGTGGCTTAAGGCAATAGAATCCGAGATACTACAAGTTTGGAGGAAAAAACAATGACTATTAGAGAATGTAAAATATTGCAAAAGGAGGTTTATTAATTAGCTTATATTGGAAAGTGACTCTTGGAATATGGTTCAGATATTTTAATCACACTGGGAGATACCATGGAGTTTGACTATGCTGATTAAATCCATCAAGGCATTGATTGAAAATATGTCAGTTAGAGCGGTGCACTCTCTTAGAGAAGGTAACTCTAGCTGACTTTCTTACTAACCTAGTGTTTACTTATGCAGGTGATTTTCATTACAACAAAATTGAGCAATTACCAAGAAAAGAAAGATCTATATGTGAATTAGGCAAAGCTGGAGTTCCAAATATAAGAAGAATTCAATAGGAAAATGAAGTCAATCACAGTAACAAGTAGCACAACAGGGAATAAATCATCAATGCAGGAATAGAATTTAATCTAAACACAATGAATGAAATCAATTACATGCACAATAAGAATCACCAAAAAAAAAAAAAGAAAAAAGAAGTTACTAATATTATCAATTGTTATCAAACAATTGAGAAGAGAACAAAGTTGAAGATCCAGGTGGCACCTACAATCAAAGCAGTGTTAGAGGAAATAACATTATGAAGTATATATCGGGGATTACGATGGAAATGGTAAACAACTGTTAGAAGTGATTTCTACTGAATACATAACCTACATCTAGTGAGAATCAATGGTGTTGAAGGTAATCGTATTCAAACGGTTGGAAAAATCCATACATGCAATCCCTAGATGTATATAGTAATAATTAATAGTACTAGCAATAGATCATAGTTCTCTTGGAAGTAATCGATGGTATGGTGGTGGTATTAGTTTCTATGAAACTCAACCCACTAACTAGAGATTAATGAAGAGGGAGGTTAAGAACTTATCTTTAAAGGAACATAAAGATGATGATGGAAACGGTGAGGCCAATGGCGGCACATGAGGTCGGAGAGTTGATGATGCCAATGAAGACAGAGAAAGAACAAGAGGGAGAGTTGAACTACTTTCCTAATTTAACCTAGTGTAGGTCTTTTGTCTAATGTTTATATTGGACCCAGGTCAATCCAAGTTTGGACTTGACCCAGGTTATTGTAACAGACCTTGTTCTTTTTGATATAATATAATATGGGCCTTATCCTGGTACGATTAAAAAAAAAAAGACTACTCAGTATAGAAACTTTTAATATGGTGTTCATTGTTTAAATGATCACTGAACTTTCTCATATTAACAAAAATCTTCATTTTTTGTTGTTTCATATAAAAGTCATTTAAGTCGAAAAGTAATATATTTGACTATTTTTTTACACCGCGCCACTTGATTTTTAAGGAAAAACCAGAGAATACTATTCACCTCAATGTGTGATCCATAAAAGTCTTTCATATGCTAAACAAATGTTGACCTATTTGTCAATAAAGAAACTTTTGTTCTTTCCTTTTCACAATTTAAGATAAGCGTATCAAGAAAGGTATAAAGATAGTAATCTAGATATAAAAGGAAAGGAATTAAAAAGCTTCAATAACTTTATTCCCCAGAATACACACATAATATATGTATATGTATTTATCTGACAAAAAAATGAGTCATAACATAATCGAATATTCAAAAGCACACTCTGTACACTCATGAGCAATATCTCTCATTTTATTCCCTCTGACCCCCAAACACAGCCCCCCAGAACTAAAATAGAAAAAAGAGAAGTTAAATAAAATCTAAGCATTTATTTAGTAAAAAGTATGCATTCTTCTTAGTCAATAAAGAAATTACTACATATTAAGGGCACTTAGGCCTGTTGCCATGAGTCTTAAGCCTAGCATAGCAGGGGCAAGCTTCCTTGTTTCCGTAAGTGCCTGGTGGAACACACTTGCATCTTGCACAACATGTCTTGCATGCCCTTGTGCACACCTTCTTTCTTGACGACTTCTTGCATCTCCTTGCACATGCATACCCACAGTCTGTAAAGTTCGATTCAAAATACTGTTTAGTATGTCACATACTGCTCGAAAGTTATATATTTGTAGCCAAGTAAAATTGTTCCATGTAATAACTTAATGGATTCTAGATTCTGAGCCCTTAGAAATTATTGAATCAAAAGTACACTTAAATAGTTATACTACTTAAATATTTCTACTACTAATACTTCGCAAGGTTTTCTCTCTCTCTCACACCCACACACACCCACACACACAAACATACGACTGCCTGTATATACACACATTCATATCCTTGGTACACACTAAAAGTTATGGGTTCAGCTGAACCAATTAAATCCCATAATTCCTTGGTCTACGTAAAGTTTTTGATCATATGTAACTAGGGCCCAAGTACATGCCGTTATATCTTATCTATAGGATTAAGATGAAAAACAAAAATTTTAAATAAATTAGTTCATGTTGGAAAATTTAGTAGAACGTACGGATCCTCTTAGTTGGGTGAATTTTTTTGTGAAGAGCTCCTTCATTGTCTGCCTCTATCTGCGTAAGACAAAATGTTACATATCAAAACTTTTGCTTAATATAACAATTTTCATTTTTTTTTTAAACCCTAGGATAACCGCTGCTACACCCTCTGCGACAGTCTCTGTCTTTCGGGTGAGCACTCTGTGGTGAGTACTTTGTGCGCACTGGGTAAACCCCCACTGTGTAATAGATTGCAAACCATAAAAGGACTGTAAACCGCACTAGGCAAGCCCTGTGCGACACGCTTGACTCAAAATAACAATTTTCCTTTCTTTATTATGTTACGGTTTTGCGAGTTATTTACTAGTTGATACTTTTGATGGACTAAGGGTAATAATTTTATTATATGAATAATTCCTGTGCAGCAGTATCTTCGTCATTGTTAAAGAAAACAGCCTCCGCGAAAACCTAAAATTAGAATTTATGTTTAGAAAACTATTGAAAAGTAATTAAACACTATTTATGTGTTTATTAAACAGAAAATTAGTTACCTGTATGAGGAGGATGGCAATGAGAAACAACGTGAAGATCTTCATGTTTTGTTGTAGAATGGATGTGAAGTGAGAAGGGCCAGACCTTTTATATAGGCATATTCAAGTGCAATTGGGCAAGGCATTTATTGAGCCTTTTGAAAATTGATCACATGAAGATATCTTTACAACAATATCACAGGCTTTGAGTTGAGTGCTCTTTATTTTTGGAAAACTTTTTTCATCAATTTTTGAACTCTCGTTTGGAAGTTTCTATCACTTTAATAATAAATTTTAGCTTTAGTGTGAGCTACACAGCTTTTGATTCCTTTGCTAGACATATAGAAAATAAATGGTCCCCTTAACAAAAGAGCAATAACAGACAATACTTGAGCCCTCAGGACGCGAATCAAGGACTTTAAGCTCCCGTTTGATATAAATTTTGAAATTGAAATTTAAAATTGTGAGTTTTGAAGTTGTGATTTTTGAAATTGAAATTGTGTTCTGCATTTACTTGAAAAAAATTGATGTTTTATGATTAAATTTCAAATTCATGGTCTTAACATATAAATTTTCAAAATCTACTCCAAATTTTATTGCCAAACACAAGCTAAGTTTATGGGTTTTAGACTTTATGACTTAACAACATATTGGTTAGAGATAGATTATTTTTTAAATCTATATTTCACCCCCGATCACACGAACGACTAGTGATTGAATGCGAAATGGTGTTTATTAGTGAAAATTGCCTTAGGGCAAATCCACACTGTAATGGAAGAGAAAAGTTAGTAGTAATCGCATAATGGTGAGTTCAGCACTCGATCGTTGAGACGTCTTTTATTGAAATAGCACCCACCGACAACTTTTGGCCATGTTGTTAATAAGTAGCCACTGTCATGAAGTTTCAAATTTAGCAGATGAAATTACATGATTATGTGTTGTAATTCCATTTCTGTAATTTAGAACTCCATATGACAACTTCTTAATCATAGGTTAGGTGCAACTATGTCTATAGAGTTTTACCTATGAAAGTTGAAACTCATGACAATGCTTATTTTTTATTATCACATATAAATGTAGTGGTTGTGAATTTTTCCCACACCTTTTGAGTTACAATAATCCAGGGGAACAAGGGACCAAATATTTTGAGGTGGGCACAGAAAGGTCGGGCTAAAACGGACAATACCTCGGCGGTGACATCCCCTTTTGTGAATGAGGAGGCATGTAGCTAGCTGGGAAAGAGAAAGGAAAGTAGACAGTTTGCCAGTTAACGCATTATTATATATCAAGAAAAGAACATGGAAATTTAATGTGCATGCACTACTCTTTGTTGTTTAGTAACAATTGCTTGGCTGGCTATTTGTCATGTAATGCCATTATTCTTTTATATGCATATAGATATAGTATATATATCTGTCCTCCATAACGACAATCTCACAAGTTGTGGAAAAAGAGAAGTCAGTATGCAAAGCATAAAAATTAACGACAACGACAACGGAAAAAGGGAAGGAAAAATACCAAATTTTTAAAGGAAGTTTATATATTTGCTATTGCATTAATACGGAAGAGATAGTTAGTTCCTACAATGAAATTGAGGGGCCAATTGAACCCCCATCGGCAAAGTATATTGTACAAATGGAGTAAGATATATATATATATATATATATATTTATAAAATTTGTAATCCTTAACATAACGGATGTTTCTAGTGAAGTGGCAAAAGTTATCCAAAAATTGTTTTGAATCCAAGTGGAATGTTTTAATTTGAATTTCTTTGTTATAATTATTCATGCATGTTACTTCTTACTATTGGGATGCTTATATAATGTGTTTCATTTAACTCGACCTCCCAAATTATAAGCAGCATCGTAGTGTCAAATAAAATCTATTTAGCATGAATTGGAGGTGGCGGAGCTTTCAATTTCCAAAAAGACGATAAGTTGTAGTCTGTAGATGCAATATTGAATATTAAACCTTGTGATTAAAAGAATATCAAGTACACTCATAGTTCCTACTTCCACATAATTCCATTAAATACTCATTTTTCAATTCTCAAGTCAAAATAGTAGGGCCAAAGAGTAAATAATTAAAGCGTCTAACACATGGTTAACCAAACAAAAAGAGTTTGACGTATGACCCCATGCCCATATAAGTTTTCTTGTGCAATAGAAACTGTTACTGTACAATTTTTTCAGTTCACTGCTACTTGGTGGACAGAAAACCAAAATCCAAGAACTCACGTGCAAGCTTTGGATGGTACAGTTGCTCTAAGTTATGTCAAAAAGACATGCATGAATTTCACCTGTATTTTTTATAGAGATATAAAAGCTCTAACTGGCCCAATCACGAAGTTCCTCCAAGGCTAGGCAACTCATCAAATATGTATGAATAGATTCGAAATTTAAATGTTATGAATTCTGATTTGATCGAGAGAGTGGGTTTTAATTTGAAATACTTATCCAACTTAACTATAACTAATTTTTGTACATATATTGTATGGTTGGATGAATTATTTATCTCATGATAGCTTATTCCTACATTTATTATCCTGTGCACAGTTTGTCTCAATTTATGCATGATCATCAAGAAGGTCATTTGGAGCTTGCGCTAAACCTAAAATAACAACATGGATACCTTCATCCAGCGATTTTGAGCTCCATGCTATATGTAAGGTTGATTTGGGTCAGTAATGGCGACAGCACTAGGAAAATTCACCAGTGTTCAAGATTTATTATATATAAATATAAAATATAATTTTTGGCCTATTTATTGTGTATATTTTTTGAACGAACGATGTATAATTTACCATCATTTATTTACGTAGCCGCGTCACTGTTTGGATCCATGTTGCATGGGCCATGGCATCTTGTTCTATCATGGACTGTTTTGCTTAGATCGGGTATTTCTCCTCTTTCTTGTGTGAACTTTTACCAAGCAACCATTACAAAGCTTGTTTTACCAAGCTGCATTAACCAGAGATGAAGAAGAAAGGAGGAAATTTTATTAACTGCTAAATCACATTGTTATTACAACTTGCACCTATATATAGAGATATATCTTCTAGAACCTTCTATTCTAGAATCTTCATACTACACTACACACTTAACCTTCCAACTCATCACACAGCTCATCAACCACCTAACAAACTAATAAACTCACGTGCACTAGTCAGTTGTGCACAACAGTGGACCAATGTAATAGCACTTACATAATGATCACACTTATAGTATAACTCCAGACTAATCAACACCCCCCCTCAAGCTGAAGGGTGCAAAATATTAAGCATACCAAGCTTTCTTACAAGTATAGAATGTTGGTCATTGCCATGGTTTTTAGTCGATATGCCAGCCACCTGATGCTGTGAAGAGACATGCAGAGTCTGCACTAAACCGTTCTTGATCTTGTCTTTGATAAAATGACAATCAATCTCTATATGCTTTGTTCTCTCATGGAAGATTGGATTTGTTGCTAACTGTATGACATACTTACTATCACTGAACACTGTAATAGGTTTGGGAATCATCACATTAAATTCAGCAAATAACCCTTCTAGCTAGGTGAGTTCAGCTATAGCTGAAACCATGCTTGTGTACTCAGCTTCAGCTGAGCTTCTAAACACTGTGTGTTGTTTCTTAGACTTTCAATATATTAAGGAACCACCAAATTGCACCACATATCCAGTCATGATCTCCTAGTGTTGGGACAAGCAGCCCAATCTGAGTTACACCAACAAATTAAACTGTCATTAGTTTGATTCTTCAACCAGATTCCTTGACCTAATAAATATTTTAAGTTTCTGATCACCTTGTAAGCTGCTTCTAGGTGAGACCTCTTTGGCCTCTGCATGAATTGACTCAATGTTTGAACAACATAGCTAATGTCTGGTTTAGTTATAGTGGCATATATAAGTTTTCCCACCACTCTTTAATAATAAGATTCATCTCTTACAACAGCATCACTTGTACCCACTGTAACGTCATCATACTCTACTGATGTTAGCTTAGCATTGAATTCTAGAGGTGTAGATGTTGGCTTTGTACCAACCAAGGTAACTTCTGAGATCAGCTCCAACAGGTATTTTCTTTGATTCAAAATGACTCCCTGTAATGAACTTAAAACTTTAATTCCTAGAAAATATTTGAGCTCTTCTAAGTCTTTAATCTTAAACTATTTGTGTAATACTTTTTGGCTGCACAAATAATACTCTTATATCTCCAGTGATTAGCAGATCATCCACACATACTAGGACTATCACTATTCCTTTTGCTTTCTTTCATCTAAACAATGAGTAATCATAGATACTTTGAGTGAATCATGCACTTGTGAGAGCTATAGTTAGCTTAATATTCTACTGTCTAAAAGCTTGTTTTGGCCCATATAAGGATTTAAGCAATTTACAGACCTTATTATGCTCTTTTTGGTGGAAGCCTTCAGGTAATTGCATTTACACTTCTTCATCTAAGTCTCTTTATAGAAAAGCATTATACACATCTATTTTATACAGGTACCATTCTCTTGATACAGCTAGTGTAATAACATATCTGACAATCACCATCTTTGCCACTGGTGAAAAAGTGTCATGATAGTCTAATCTGTCCTGTTGACTGTAACTTTTAGCTACCAGTCTTGCTTTGAATCTCCCAACATCCCCATTCGCGTTATATTTGATCTTGTATACCCGTTTTGAGCCAATTGTTTTTTTCCAGTAGGTAACTTAACTACTTCTCGTGTGTTGTTATCCTCAAGTTCTTTAATTTCTAACTTTATGGCTTCTATCCATCTATCATCTTTGGTGGATTGATTAAAGTACTGAGGCTTAATCAAGTCTAAAAAACTACTCATATAGCATTAAAAATTAGATGTAGCATTCTTATAGGACAAATAATTTGATATTGGATATCTTGTACCCTTTCTCTTCCCAGGTAGAGTAATATTTCATCCAAATAGGTTCTTTAGCCACCCTTGATGTTCTTCTATAAGTGATAGATTTTTCATTGTCTGTGTATGCTGGAGCTGACTCATCAGGTTGAACAATCAACTGATCTTCTACATCTACTAATGGATCAGGCACTAAAATACTTTGAGGTAATTCACCTACAACTAATGTTAGATCATCAGTTGTATATGCTAAATCCACTGACTCTTCATCACCACCTCCATCTTCTGTATATGACTTGAAAAAATCCATGGATTTATTCTTCCCTTCAGCTTCAGTAAAAGGAAAAACATCTTCCTAAAAAGTAACATCTCTTCTGACAAAAAACTTGTTCTAGTTCATATCCAGTAATAAGTATCCCTTCTGTGTGTTTTAATATCCTATCAACACTGCAGCTTTGGCCCTCTCAGAGAACTTATCACCTTTAGGCAATATGGAGGCATAGCATAAAAAAGCCAGTACCCTCGATGTGATAAGGAAGGTACTTTAGAGAAGAATATCTCATATTGACTCCTACTACTAATGGAAGATGAAGGTAGTTTATTCATCAGGTAGACAAAATCCTGAATAGCTAGACCCCAATATCTAATAGGTATTTATAACTAAAACCTAATAGCTCTGGCTATGTTTAGGATTTGCTTGTGTTTCCTTTCCACTACACCATTATGTTGTGATGTATAAGGACAACTGCTTTGATGCAATACACCTAAGGTTTTGAACTAATCACTACACTAAGTGTTAAAGAACCCAGTACCATTATAAGTTCTTATGACCCCCACATTAAATCTGAACTAAATTTTTAACCATTAATATAAAGTTTTTGAGAGCAACAATGGTCTTAGACTTAAGTTACAACAAATGTATGTATGTATACCTACTACAATCATCCATAATAGTTAAGAAGTAGAACTTTTTTATTGAAAGTAGGTGTTTTATAGGGTCCCCACAAATTCATATGTATAATATCAAAACACATGATAGACGTAGTTTCACTATCAGGAAAAAGGAATCTAGTCTGTTTGTCTAGATGACATACATGACATTTATTTAGTAGTTCAGAATCCTTACAAGGAGTCAACAAGTCTAGTGACTTTAGCACTTGCGTGGATGTATGTCCAAGTCTCTTATGACATAGGTTACTGCCATACCTCATCATGCCTCCTACTGGCTTCTTTTTATCCTCAAAAATATTCTTCCTTCTATGTACACCTTAAAGAATGTATAATTCTTCTTTTTCTTTACCAATCTCCCTCACCCTGCTATTGTAAAGATCCTGAAATATACAAAAATTAGGGTAAAAGGATACAAAACAAGACAGTTGTTTAGTAACCTTTGACACTGATAGCAAATTCAGCTTAAAGTTGGGAACAAATAGCACATCCTTTACGATATTATTTTACAGAACTAGAGCTTCTCCACTGTGATATATATCAGCCCTGGCTCTATTTGGTAAATTCACCTTTCCCCCTCCTGCTCTAGCTATTTTACTCTTTTTATAAAATATATTATTGTTTGATACAATGTGGTGAGTAGTACTAGAGGTAACTACCCATTCTTGTTGCTCATTGTGAGAAAATAAACAGGTAGTTATACCTGACATGTTAGCATGTTTTATCTCCTATTGATCCCTATTTAGAAGTTCCACAATCTATTTGTACTCCCCATCAATAAAGGCTTGACCTTTTACCAGCATTGCATTATTGATTTTCTTTTGACCAACTTGACTAGTTGAAGCATTTTGATCTGCATCTCCACCAATACCTTGTCCATTGAAAGTACTAGATGAAAACTGAGTATTAACTTGGCTTGCATATTGGTTCCTAGGATGCCTAGTGACATTGAATCTTCCAGTGTCCTGACTTCCATATCCATTTACTGAATTGTGTGGCATGAGAACCTCTATTATTGTAACTCATGTTTTCCCTCAATTTCCAGTCAGTAGGGTATCCAATCAGCTTATAATAATTCTCTCTTATGTGTCCAGTGAGGTAACAATAGTCACATTTCTTTTTCTTGTAATTTTGATTTTTGTGGCTTACTTCTAAACCTCTATGCACCTGCATTGCAGTAGGATCTAATTTCTCAATTGTGATAGAAGAGCAAGCAAGTTGTTGCAACTCATCTTCAGTTATGATAGCATCTGCTTGATTGAGGGAAGGTGTAACTCCTTTTAGTGAAATTTGTCTCCTTGCTTGTTCATATGAATAATTCAATCCTCCCAGAAGTTGTAACAACCTCATTTGGGCAAGGTGATCCACATAATCCTTAGATCTTGTAAAATCATATGAGGAAGCCGGGATTACAACATCATACTCATTCCATAAACCTTTCAGTTTAGTAAAGTAAGCAGCTACTGAATCAGTACCTTCCATTAGTGTATTGATTTCTCTATGTAGTTGGTGTAATCTCATTCTATTCACCTTATCAAACATTTCCTTCAGATCTTTCCAAACTTCTCATGCACTTGTGGCATACACGATCCCAGTCAACAACTCAGAACTTACTGAAACCATTAGCCATGACAGCACCATGGCATTACAAGTTTCCCATTGTTCATGCAACTCTTCTCTATACATCTCTTTGCTGCACACGCTAGTTACAAATCTAAATTTTCTTTTTCCTAATAGAACAATCCTCATAGATCTACTTCACACATAATAATAATAATTTTCAGAGACAACAAGCTTGACTAGAATCAAGGTATATCCAGACACATCAGATGTGCCTACGAATAAAGGATCACTGGAATCTATCTTAGGTGCCATTCTTCACTCTTCAGCAACTAATCTATTGGATGTAGGGATCAAAAGAACTACTAATAACTTTCTAAAAAATAGAGACAGATCCACTACAACAATTCAGAATTTCAAGCAAAATTTGTGATTCAAGTAGAGTCAACTGCAAAGATCGAAAAACTCTACCAAAATAAAGATTGATCTAAACACCATAGATTGTTTCTTGTACTCCATAATCAAACTGGAGCTCTGATACTATGTGAACTTCTACCAAACAACTGTTACAAAGATTTTTTTACCAAGCTGCATTAACCAAAGATGAAGAAAGAAAGAAATTCTGTTAATTGCTAAATCACATTGTTATTACAACTTGCACCTATATATAGAGATATATCTTCTAGAACCTTCTATTCTAGAATCATTTTACTACACTACACACTTAACCTTCCAGCTCATCACACAGCTCATCAACCATCTAACAAACTAATAAACTCACGTGCACTAGTCAACTCACGCGCACTAATAGCCAATTTTTGTGCACACAGTGAACCAATGTAATAGTGCATACATAATGATCACACTTGTAATGTGACTCCAGACTTTCCAACATTAGTAAATTAAACTATCATAAGTGACCACTATACCAAGTTTGGTATTGGGTTAGTTGGTCTATTTGTTCCCAACTTAAAATTTCTCTAGCTTCCTTTGTATTCATGAAATGTTTCGATACTATGTCGTTGTCACAACAACGAACACATTATTTTGTCAACTTCAAATGATTTACTTTCCTTTACATCAGTTGATGGAATAGCTCAAAATAAACTTTCAGAAAATAGTATATTGTAACATCATAAGTGAATGACGACGATGCAAGTCTTTTTGTGGTAAAAGAAGGAAACATGCATTTTAATAGCTAATATGCATCATCAAAATAATGCATTGCGTTTTTTTTTTCATTTTTACCGAAAATAGTTCACCCAAGTTTTTTACTCTTGTGGTGATGAGGAAGTCTGCAAGACCCATACCGCGTAAATAAATCAAAAGCAAAATACATCTTGAAGGGGACTTTGAAACCTAGCCTTATTTTGCATCTTAGGGGAGAAAATAAACAATCATATTAAAGATAATTATCAACTACATCCCGAGAAATCTGCAACATTAGCAAAAATAACACAGCAGCCAACTAAGACGTTAATTGTACAAAATAGAAATAAAATGTTCAGGGAGGATAATAGCACCAATTCCAGTTATTCTTCACTCTTCTTCTGAAGCTCGGCAATTGTAGTTTATTCATTCTGAAAGATCCTTTAGCATCCTTAGATAGAATAAATATTCTTGGGAGCTACTATTAGGCTTAAGATTTCAACTGACTAGTTCCTAATTTATTTGTCATATATACAGGTGTATTTGCTGTAAACAAATTAAAGGAGGAGTCGCCATGTGATTACACAACTAAAAAACTTTTGCCTTCACTCCTATTTTCAATAATACGTCGCCTACCCTTTTATGTTCCTTGATGTTGTGGCTAACAGGCTAGGTATAGCGTCTACAGGCCGCCTCATCTTCAACCTGCATTCACATAAAATTAAGTTATAAATTGAACTTCTTTTTCCAAGTTAATTACCTCTTGCGAGTCACTGTATATTTCAAATGGAACAAAATTGTTGTTGTTATGCTTACTGCATTGTTCCTGTATCAGCGGAACAAAGCTAAAGATTACAATATTGTGTAAGTTGAAAGTATGAGGTCACCCTTTAATAAATTCAAGTTTCCAATCACCCATGTTATTTGTAAATCCCAGTGAAACAGTATGATCATTCACCTTGATTCAATTAACTGAGTAATTGAAGGAACACATATAAGACTTGCGAAAAAACAAAATATCTTTACAAAAAATACTATCTAAATGAGAATTGCAACAGCACAATGATACTTGAAGTATACAATATTTAACCCACATACTTTCTAATAAATATTGAGGATGTGTTCAGTACGAAGGAAAAATATTTTTCTATTTTCACATGTTCGTTGTGTTAAAATTTCTGAAAAATATCCTCAAATGCCACCCCCACCTGCCCCCGACCTACTATACCCACCCCCACCCCCACCACTCACCAGCCCCTCACCTTCACCACCCCACACTATAATCCCCCTCCACCGCCACAAAAACTCATCATCCTATTTCTATTCATTCTCATTGTTTCATGTTAAATATGTTGGTGAAATTAGAGTAAAAATACAACTGAAAAATTACAAATGAAGAAAATATAAATGGCTATCTTCTTCTTCGGCTGAGGCATGGATATCTCACTCTCTTTAAGGAGATTCAAACCTACTGAAGAAAATATTTCACCGGTCCAACAGTAATCTTTTTGACTTGTCCCCTCCAAGATACAACAGCCTTCTCACAACAACTCAGGACAAGAGTTGAGTTCAAAGCTCCACAAAAAGAACACATCCCTTCAACTAGCAAACTCTTTTTTTTACTAACTTTTTTGTGAACTCTATAATAACTTGTATATTTCAAAAGCATGCAAGACCACCTCTATTTATAGGTATGAAATCTTCCATGCAATGTGTAAGAAGAATAAATGGAAAGATTAATAGACTAGAGTTTACAATGATTACAAGAGTTACAACCCATAAAGTGAAGGATAATGGTGGAATAAAGAATGGAAGATACATGAATCTCAAAACAAATGGTGGCAAAATATATATATATATATATATATATATATATATATATATATATATATAAAGGAGACTTAGAAGCATGCTGATGTGGCACACTTCTAAGACCTCCATTCCTATTTTTTTTTTCTCAAATTTTTGGCTCTTTTTTTTCATTTTTCTCAATTATTTTTATTAAAAAGTCATCTCTATAATCTCACTTATTTGGTAATTAAGAATATTAATGAATTTAAATGAGATATTATAAGTTACAACTGAGAATTAAATAATGAGAGATGAAATCACTAAGGAGTCATGTCTAATTAAAATATTCATTAAATAGGGATGCACGTTTATGTATATGAAAGATGAAATGGCCAAAAGCCTTTCATTTTCCATAACAGTTTATTCATCATTATTATATAAAATAGAAGGGTGAGAGTATATGTATAACCAACAACAATGGGCTTTCTGAGTGATTTCTGTAAGAAAACTAAGAGACTATCTTACTTGTTTTGAAGATATATTTTGCGTACAATGAAAAAGGTCTTGGGACAAAATATTTTTTTTCAAGATAAAATTAAGGCTTCATGAGATGATGTTACAATAGAATTTTTCAAACAAAGAGATACAAACAGAGAAAAGAATTTATTTTCATTCAGCATTTTAGAGGAAAAGTGATGAGTGTCAACATCAAGAAGAATTATGTGAAAAAAGTATCAATCTATTTGTGAAATTCATATCAAATTAGGACGAGAGCAAGGAAAACTCTATTTTGTGATTTGAACGGAGAGAATATTTCATAGTGAAGGGAGAATTTAATGAAGGGGAAACGGAAGAATAATAAGGTAAGAGTAGAATAGAAAAGAAAGTGTACGAAAAACAAGAAAAAAGTTACTACACTAGCAAATCTCTAACGGTCCTTATGGGACATCCGATAAAAAACTAGCAAATTTGGAGTTGAAGAAGCCGAAATTAGTGTTGTCGCCTGCCGTTGTTTCTTCCAATTTCTCTATTCTATATTCCTTTTTTCTTTTACTTTTTGTTAGAAATATTTTTTTGGTTCATTTTTCCTTGTGGAAATATATTTAAGTTAATGTTCTACATTAGTATATATAGAATTAACAACTATCAAACATAGGATTTTTGGTAAACATCCTATGTTAATTTCTCTCATTTAATTTGTTTCTTAATTTCTTTGTTATTAGAATCAAGAGCTATTTGCATTAGGAGTATAGCACAACAAAGAGGCAACAGTTTGAAAAGTAGCTATGTATGGCCACATGTATCAGTTTCTTTTATTAGAGATTAAGCATAAGTTAGATTACGTGATACATCTTTGTGGGCAGAAACTTTTTTCTTTTGTAATTCATTTTTTTGATTTATTGTTTGCAACGAAAAATTATAAAAGAGAAAATGAAAATCGAACATAATAACGAGTCTTTTCTTCATGATGTTTATTTATTTTCATAACCATTCACCATAGTCGGTATAACTTCTTTTTGATTCGGACATATTGAAGAAAATAAAACTGATAGAATAATAATCATTCGTCTTAAAATCCTATTAAAAATGATACTATTAGTTATCTTAATACTTTATAATGTAAACTCCCTCATTGATGGTCCCTAATCCCTTATAACTTAAGACAAACTTTGCATCCATGGTTATATATAATTATCCATTGGAAGGTGAACTTGGAATGCAAATATAATTGAACTGAATTAGTTCATCAGTGATGAACTTACAGAATTTAGAGAAAGAAGATGAAGAAGCTAGGATCAAGAGAAGTTACTTCTTATTGAATCATAATGATCTATTTACACGAATGAGATAGTGTTCCTATTTATAGACTTGGTAGTTAGTTAATAGTTAACTAACTTAGATATTCCTAACTACCTTCTTAACTAACATAACTAACTTCTGGAACTTTCCTAACAACACTAATGCAAGTGGTACATGTAAAGTAAGAATAGCTAAGTAACATTTCTTCCATCAACACTCCCCCTCAAGTTAGGTGCTCTGATTATGTTCAGGACTCCTACCTTGGAGTTGAGATACTGATGTTGTGCTTTAAACAACCCCTTTGTAAGAAGATCAGCAGGCAGGTCGGTAGTGGATATGTATTGACCCTTGACTTTGCCTTGTTGGATCTTTTCTCTAATGAAGTGACAATCAATCTCTATATGTGTTGTTCCCTCATGAAACACTGGGTTTGTAGTAATTTATAATGCTGATTTATTATCACTGAATACATCAACAGGTAGATCAACTTTGATATCTAATTCTATTAGTAATCCAAGTAGCAAAGTGAGCTCAGACACAATAGAGGCTAGGCTTCTATATTTTTCTTCAGCAGAACTTATGGATATAGTAGTTTGTTTGTTGGATTTCCAGGACACCAAAGAGTTTCCTAGTTTGATTAGGGACCCTATGACTGACCTTCTTGTGTGAGCATAAGCTGCCCAATCAGCATCACAGTATACAATCACTTTCTGTATAGGTTTGCTAGATATAAGAATACCTTGTCCAGGTTCAGATTTGATGTACTTTACAACTCTCAAAGCTAATTCCATATGAGATTTATTAGGCTATTACAGGTACTGACTTAATGTTTGAACACAGTAAGTAATGTCAGGCCTAGTTACTGTTAGGTACAAGAGTTTCCCTATCAATTTTTCATAAGATTTTGCATCAGTTAGTAGTGGATCCTTTCCTGTATCACAACCTGAGTGTTCATCATATTCTTTTGTAGTCAGTTTGATATTTGTGTTTATAGGGGTAGCAATAGGTTTTGATCCTGCTAGTCCCAACTCAGATATTAGTTCAAGAGAGTACTTTCTCTGATTCATTAGAATACCTTCTTTGGATCTGACTAATTCAATTCTAAGAAAGTATTTTTGTAACATCCCGATTTTCTGAACCGAAATGCTACACGGTGCTTAAGACCCCAAAGGACCACAAACTAACCCATGACTGATATATGTACTTGTACACTGCAATATATGATGTAATCATGCGGAAAGACATGAATAATAGGCCATAAGATTCAACTGAATAAAATATTTGACAAATGTAATATCCATATGGGTGGAAAATACCCAAAAATAACTGAAGTCTGAATCAAATCTGAACTAAATCTGAAAGCTTTAAAATACTGTCTGAGTAAGGAGTTGAAGAAACCTCTCTCCTACTAACTCCGTCTAGCAAAACTGAACTGAAATAATAAATGAAATAAAATAATATCATCCTCGAATGGATGAGGACTCATTGCAACTCTGCGACTAGAATGCTACTACTGATCTGGAACACATGCCTCAGAACTTATGGTTTAACATAAGAGAAATCACCATAGTACAAATACGTCAGTACGTCTGAATGTACTAAGTATACGAGTGAGGTAGGCTAAATGCAAAAGGTTATATACATGAACAATGTTGACTAATATAAACATGAGAATACATACATGCATAAGCAACTATAACTAAACTCGTGGTGATACTAGCTATTGATTCTGAATACTAACGACATGACTTTACTGATATTGAGATACTGGAAAGATGAATGACTATTTCTGACAGTTCAAATTATGAAGAACTGGGTTGATTGACTATGTCTAACAGTCTTGAAACTGAATACTGATAACATAAGCTATGACAACTAACATAACTGATATAACTGTGATGACCGACAAGACCAATGCAACTGATACTGAGCAACTATATTTAATATAGTATGAGTTCTGATGGAACTATCTGAGTTTCGTTCTATATGGAGTAACTGAATTTGAGATCAGTCCTATCTAGTGGGTGATCTTTAAATCTGATGATTCTGATACTGATTAACTGTAGTTGAGATCAGTCCTATCTAATGGGTGATCTTAAAGTCTATTTATAATGATAGGGATTGACTGTCTCTAACAGTACTGAATCTGTACTACTGAATTGAGTTGACTGTATCTGACAGTCCTGGATCTATAATTGAAACTGTGGGATGTATTCATCTAAGCGACATGCCCTATGCTAAGCTGACTGGGGTCCAATCTCTGCCTTGACTGGAAAGGTGTCAGTACTGCACCACCAGTAAAGACAACTACTGTGGAGTCAGTCTTAATCTAGCGGGTGACTCTAGGGATCAGTCCTATACATATAAATATTCTAATGGGTGACCCCTGAGTATGCTAGTCCTATCTAACGGGTGACATCTGCTACCTACGCTGGCTACGTAGTTCTGGAACTTAGGGATTGCTTCTAAAGATCTCCATTCTTTCTAGCGGTTGAGTCCCCATCCCTAGGTTCACTCGGTGCTGAATCCTACTCCCACATGAAAGACACTGAACTGGATAACTGAGATAAATTGAATAACTAAATTGAGCTGGTTAGCTGAACTGATACTGATTAACTGAACTGATACTAGTGGTATTGTTTAGCAGAGCTAAACTAAGTTTACTGAGTTCTCTTAACTATAGGAACGTATTGAGTTCTGAGGACTAACTGAGAGTACTGAAATTACTAAGATCACTAGGAATATTACTTTACTGAGATCACTGAGATTACTGAGTACTGAGTTTACTGAACTACTGAGACTATTGAGATTTCTAAGTTTTCCTGAGTCACATGACTAACTGAATTCTATAAACCATGGCTTGACTGAGAGTATCGTGATAACATGACATGGCAATAGGCACATAACTATATTATTTTGGGTACAAGTACTCCCAGGACTCGATGGAAGGAAACTGACACTTATGAATGACTTGATCATAAGAATAGAGTCCACAATTCACAATATCATAAGTAGGGGATTTCATACTACACTTGGTTCTCAACATCTTATACATGGAAGGGGATGCGCACAACATGTATATACTCGCGTTGCTTCAATATCATGCTCATTCCATATCACAACAATAACACACAACCATAACATGGAGTTCATGTGGAATCATAAATAATAGAACATGGGCTTGTCATTTAAGCACTATTAAGTCATAAAAACTTGGATTCTATAATTCTTGGCATTTTATCAAACACCTTACATGCACAACTCTGGGCATAGTTGTACTTATCAATTTGACAATCTTAATCCATCCAAAATTCATGGGTTTCAACTAACCTACTAATATGCTTTATGAAAAACACATCAAGATACAATCTTAAATCCAAACAACAATCATCAACATGAATATAGTCATAAGGCAACAAGAAAATCACAATTTATAATTTAAAACATGATTCTTGAGCTTCATGGATGAAAGGGATCCATGGATGAACACTACGCATACCTGACTCAGGGTTCTTGAAATTTTTGAACTTGACGGGTTTGAAATTCTTTGATTCTTAAAGAGCATTGGGTCTTTTTCTTGGGGATTAAATTCAGAGAGAAACCCTAGTTTTTTGTTTATGGAATAACAATGAGCAAAATGGCTGAATTCGGACTTATCTGGGTATATTGGCGAGTGGTAAGTGACCAAAATACCCTTGTTAAAATGGCCTAAAAATAAACTGAACGTGGCGTGTGACGGTTCATCAGACACTTGACAGTCCGTCACTTAGCCCGTCAGACGTGGACCAGAAATGGGATTCATTGGATAAGAGTTGACTGCCTGGATAATGGTCCGTCACAACTTTGATGGTCTGTCAACACGTCCTTCAGTCCTTATCCAGTACATGGCTCAACTACCTTGGCGCGGTCCGTCACTTATGTGGCGGTCCATCAACTTGGCCGTCATACCTGGGCATTTTCGACAGTTTCAAGTAAAACGTCTATAATCTTATGTCGGATTTGGACAAAATTGGTACCGTTAGAAAGCTAACTCAATTTCCCACGTGACAGAAAGTGAAAATCTCAAAAATACCATGTGTACAAAGATAGGTTTACATTTCAAAGTAAGTCCTAGCATCCTTGAGATGATTTCTAGCTAGGAAAAAGGCACGGGTATTACAAAATGTGGCGCTAATATTGGTTTGGATTTTTCAGGGTATTACAATATCTTCCCCTTAGGAACATTCATCCTTGAATGAGAATAACTGAGATAGAAGAAAAAATCAACTGAAGTACCTACAATACATACACTACTGAAACATGGTTTCGGGACTAGCATGACTGATAAGCTGAATACATCATACTGAACATGCATATCTGATGCATGAGTAACTGATTTATGAATGCACGACTGAGTGTTCTGATGAACTGAGTTTCTTATAATATGAATGCATATCTGATGCCTAATTGATGAGCTGAATCTATGCATATCTTATGCATGATTATACGAATGACATGATACATGAATGCATGAAAGAAAGTACTGATAAGCTAATCACATATATCTAACGTGTGAATATATGATTGAATGGGCTCAGGAACATGCAGCTAAACATGCTATGGTAAAGGTACTAAGTTTGAACTGAAAACTAAGCATGGAACTGAATACAAAGTTTGGTACTAAAATTTGAACATGGGAACGAGTAAGATCAAAGAAGACTATCACCTTGAACTGAAAATATTGATGAGTCTGAGATTAATCACTCAATATGCAAAAGCGAAAACATAAGAACATAACCGAGTCTGGAACGTGATACATGAACTGAACAGAGTCTGCAATGCATGACATGGATAGAGTATCATATCGTGGACTAAACTGAGCCATTGAGTACATGGCTTACTGTTGAGTTTTGGAGCTAGAGGGTCGGCTCATAAGTAACACTTCCTCCAAGATAGATTCATCAAAGAAAATGACATATTTAAATCATGAAATTTTGGGGGCTATAGTGTATCTCCCCCCTTGGGACACTATGTCCCTTAAAGAATGTTAGACTGACGTTGCTGAGATATTGAGGAAGTTGGGGCGATGAACAAGGCATCTATGAACTAGATTATAACTGAACCTCGGGAGTCTGGGACTAATTCATGATGCATGAACTGAACTGAACTGAACTTGTAACTACTAGGAAGTTCTACTTGGAATAGTTACATTCCCTGAGATCTTGGATAGGATGAATAGAGGCAAGGATGAGGAAACAAACTATACAAATCTAACTGCTCGATTGCTAAACTGACTTGCTGACTTTACTAAATAACTCATACTGAAACATATGTCCAAATTAGAGAAAAAGATCTAACAATGCATACTATAAACATGAAAGACTGGTAACGTACCCGAATCTAGGTAAAGGAAACTTTTTGGATCATGATGGGTCTGGAGTGCATAAAGTTTATTCTGACGCTGACCACTCTTGGTGCCTTGCTGACGCAACTCTTTACCCCTCTATGCTAGAACTCTATACTCTCACATCCTATGGTCTGGCTTGGCACACCCAAAGCATACATCACTACCTTTTCTACATGCACCTAGGTAATTGTTACCACACTCTTCGCAAAGCGGATAAGTAAGACTACTATTCTCACTACTCTGGGCCTTGGAGCCTGGCGCTCCATCATGACGTTCATATCTAGACTTAGGAATTGGTGCACTAACTGAGGATGGAGTTGGGGATGAAAACTTTTGACTATGCTGAGAATGGTTACCTCCCTGTGACTTAGGCTGAGTAAAGCTGAAACTACCTGTTCTTGCCCTCTTAATTTGTCCCTCCTTTATTATAATATTTTGCTCCTCTATCTGCAGAGCATGAGTCATAAGTCTGGCTAAAGTCATATCACTATTCAACATGGCAGATCTGTACTCGTTTACCACGCTATCGTTCACCCCTGACACTAACTTACTGATCTTGGATCTATTATTTGCAACCACAGGAGGGGCATATCTGGTTAATTGAGTAAACCTAACAGAATACTCTTTCACTGTCATACTACCCTTCCTGAGGTTGATAAACTCTAGCACCTTAGCTTCTCTAAGCTCTAGCGGGAAAAATCTATCAAGGAAGGCAGAGGCAAACTCCTCCCACTCTATAGAACCTGCATCATCTAACCTTTCTGACTTCCATAATTTGTACCAAGTATGAGCCATATCCTGTAACTGATATGTAGCTAACTCAGCACTTTCCACAGTAGTCACACCCATAATATTTATTACTTTATGAATCTGATCTAAGAATTCCTACGGGTCCTCATCTGACTTAAACCCCATGAAAGAAGGAGGATTTATTCGGGTAAAGTCCCGAATTCTAGCTGCAGCTAAATTGGCCATTATATTGGCTGGAACGACAGTTGGTCGTTCATTCTGGGCAGCAACTGACTGAGCAAGAGTGGTGAATGCACTCCTGAACTCCACACGAGAAACATGATCGCCCAAAAGGACTTTGGGCTGAGGGGCTGACTGATTCTTGTTTCTTCTTTTAGGAGGCATATTCTGTAGAAGAAAAGGAGAAATAGATTATACTTAGAGTGACTTGAGATTATGCTCACTGGCATGACATGAATACTGAAAGAAGGGAAATTGTTCCTAAAACATCTCATAGCCTCCTGCACTTAATTGTGGTGCACAACATACGCATGAACAAGACTCTACTAGATGCGGATTTTAGACTTCCTAGGACTTTAATTAACCTTAGGCTCTGATACCAAGTTTATAACACCCCAATTTTCTGAACTAGAATGCTACACGGTGCTTATGACCTCGAAGGACCACAAGCTAACCCATGACTGATATTTGTACCTGTACACTGTAATATATAACATAATAATGCGGAAAGACATGAACAATAGGCCATAAGGTTTAACTGAATAAAATATCTAACAAAAGTAATATCCATATAGGTGGAAAATACCTAAAAACAACTAAAGTTTGAATCAAATCTGAACTAAATCTGAAAGCCTCTAAATACTATCTGAGTAAGGAGTTGAAGGAAGATGTCTCTAACTAACTCCGTCTAGCAAAACTGAACTGAAATAATAAATAAAATGAAATAATATCGTCCTCGAATGGATGAGGACTCACTACAACTCTGCGACTGAAATGCTAATGCTGATCTGGAACACGTGCCTCTGAACCTATGTTGTAACATAAGAGAAATCACCATAGTGCAAATGCGCCAGTGTGTATGAATGAACTGAGTATAAAAGTGAGGTAGGCTAAATGCAAAGAGTTATATGCCTGAACAATGCTGACTAATATGAACGTGAGAATACATACATGCATAAGCAACTATAGCTAAACTCGTAGTGATACTAGATATTAAGTCTGAATACTGACGACATGACTTTACTAATACTGAGATACTAAATATATGAATGACTATTTCTGACAGTTTGAATTATGAAGAACTGTTCTGATTGACTGTGTCTAACAGTCCTAAAACTGAATACTGATTACATAAACTATGACAGCTAACATAACTGATATAACTGTGATGATTGACAAGACCTATGTAACTGATATTGAGCAACTATATTTATTAGTCTGAGTTCTGATGGAACTATCTAAGTTCCATTCTATATGGAGTAACTGAATTTGAGATCAGTTCTATCTAGCAGGTGATCTTTAAATCTGATGATTCTGATACTGATTAACTATAATTGAGATTAGTCCTGTCTAATGGGTGATCTTGAAGTCTATTTATAATGATAGGGATTGACTGTCTTTAACAGTACTGAATCTGTACTACTGAACTGAGTTTACTGTATCTGATAGTCCTGAATCTATAACTAAAACTGTACGATATATTCATCTAAGCGACATACCCCATGCTAAGCTGACTGGGGTCAAATCTCTGCCCTGACTGGAAGGGTGTCAGTACAGCACCACCAGTAAAGACAACTACTGTGGAGTCATCCTAATCTAGTGGGTGACTCCTGGGATCAGTCCTATACATATAAATGTGCTAACGGGTGACCCCTGAGTATGCCAGTCCTATCTAATGGATTACATCTCGTACCTACACTGGCTACGTAGTTCTGAAACTTAGGGATTACTTCTAAGAATCTTCGTCCTTTCTAGCGGTTGAGTCCCCATCCCTAGGCTCACTCGGTGCTAAATCCTACTCCTATCTAAAATACACTGAATTGGATAACTGAACTAAACTGAATAACTAAACTGAACTTGTTAGCTGAACTGATACTGATTAACTGAACTAATACTAGTGGTATTGTTTAGCGGAGCTAAACTAAGTTTACTGAGTTCCCTTGATTGAAGGAACATACTAAGTTCTGAGGACTGACTGAGAGTACTAAAATTACTGAGATCGCTAGGAATACTGTTGTTATTGAGATCATTGAGATTACTGAGTACTGAGGTTACTGAACTACTGAGACTGCTGAGATTTTTGAGTTTTCCTGAGTCATATGACTAACTGAATTTTATAGACCATGGCTTGACTGAGAGTATCATGATACCATGACATGGCACTAGGTACACAACTATATTATTTTGGGTATAAGTACCCCCAGGAATGGATGGAAGGAAACTAACACACATGACTGACTTGATCATAAGAATAGAGTCCACAATTCACAATATCATAAGTAGGGGATTTCATACTAAACTTGATTCGCAACATCTTATACATGGAAGGGGATGAGCACAACATATATATACTTGTGTTGCTTCAATATCATGCTCATTCCATATCATAACAATAACACATAACTATAACATTAGTTCATGTGGAATCATAAAGAATAGAACATGGGCTTGTCATTTAAGCACTATTAAGTCATAAAAACATGGATTCTATCATTCTTGGTATTTTATCAAACACCTTACATTCATAACTTTGGGCATAGGTATACTTATCAATGTGACAATCTTAATCCATTAAAAATTCATGGGTTTCAATTAACCTACTCACATGCTTCATGAAAAATGCATCAAGATACAACCTTGAATCCAAACAACAATCATCAACATGAATATAGTCATAATAAAACAAGAAAATCACAATTTATAATTTAAAACATGATTCTTGAGCTCCATAGATGAAAGGGATCCATGGATGAACACTACACATACCTGACTCAGGGTTCTTGACATTTTTGAACTTGGAGGGTTTGAAATTCTTTGATTCTTGAAGAGGATTGGGTGTTGTTCTTGGGGATTATATTCAAATAAAAACCCTAGTTTA
This sequence comes from Capsicum annuum, assembly GCF_002878395.1. Classification (NCBI taxonomy): domain Eukaryota; kingdom Viridiplantae; phylum Streptophyta; class Magnoliopsida; order Solanales; family Solanaceae; genus Capsicum; species Capsicum annuum. The sequence continues at coordinate 100,668,871 of NC_061114.1, forward strand.
TCTTTTGTGGAATAACAATAAGAAAATGGCTGAGTTTGGACTCATCTAGGTATATAGATGAGTGGAAAGTGACCAAAATACCCCTGTTAAAATAACCTATAAATAAATTAAATGAGGCGTGTGATGGTCCGTCACTTAGCCCGTCAGACATTGACTAGAAATGGGGTTCACTGGATAAGAGTTGACGGCCTAGATGACAGTCCGTCACAACTTTGACGGTCCATCACAACTTTGACGGTCCGTCAACTCATCCGTCAGTCCTTATTTAGTACGTGGATCAACTTCCTTGGATGTGATGGTCAAAGTGGCGGTCCATCACTTATGTGGCGGCCCATCAACTTGGCCGTCATACCTACGCATTTCCGACAGTTCCAAGTAAAACATCCATAACTTCCTCGTCTGATGTTAGATTTGGACAAAATTGGTACCATTGGAAAGCTAACTCAATTTCCCACATGATAGAAAGTGAAAATCTCAAAAATACCATGTGTGCAAAGATAGGTTTGCATTTCAAAGTAGTTCTAGCATCCTTGAGATGATTTTTAGCTAGGAAAAAAGCACGGGTATTACAAAATATGGTGCTAATATTGGTTTAGATTTTTTGGGGTATTACAATTTTAGTTCTCCAAGGTCCTTCATCTTAAACACTTGTTGCAGTGCCTTCTTTGTTTCTTCAATGAGCCTTAGACTCTCTCCTATAACCAATATATTATCCATATAGATTAGTATTATCACAGTTCCATGCTCTGACCTTTTAATGTAGAGAGAGTGGTCATACTAGATTTTTTAAAGTTGAGTTTTAGTAGTATTTTAGATAGTTTAGCATTCCATTATCTTGGAGCCTATTTCAGCCTTTACAGGGATTTAATAAGCCTGCAGACAGGTTTGTAACCTGGTTTGTGCTCCCCTGGCTTAGAAATCCCTGTGGAAGTTCTATGTAGATCTCATCAGTGAGATCACCTTGCAAAAATGCATTGTACACATCCATTTGGTGGATGTGCCACTGACTTGATGCAGCTAAAGCTAGTACTGTTCTGACTGTGACCATCTTGACTACAGGAGAAAATATTTCCTGATAGTCAATACCTTCTTGTTGGCTGTAACCCTTGGCTACAAGCCTGGCCTTGGACCTTTCTATCTCTCTTGATGACTAGTACTTGATCTTGAAGATCTATTTACAACCAATAGGTTTATTTCCTTCAGGTAGGCTGACTACATCCCAAGTATGATTGCTTTGTAGTACAGTGATTTCAGCTTGTATTGCCTCAATCCATTTGGGATATTTGATAGCTTCTGAGTAAGTTTTAGGTTCTATAATAGCAGAGAAAGCACATAAGTAATATTGATAATAAGGAGCTAATTTATCATATCACAAGTGATTAGAGATAGGATATAGTGTATTCTAGTTTTGAGTCAAAGACACAAAGTCTTTAAGCCAAATGGGTAGTTGTTTGGTCCTTTCTGATCTCCTAGCTTGTACTGGAGCCTGAGTAGTACTCTCTTGTTGTGCATGATTATCAGCGTTTTGCATTATTTCTTGAGCTTGGTTAGGTACCTGCTAATTTCTAGAAATTACAGAAGGTAGATTAGTAGAGAACTCATCAGTGTAATAGGATAAGGCAGGATTTTTAGGTTGAAATAGAGGTTATTCTACACTATTAGTCATGAAAGGAAAAACATCTTCATTAAATACTTCGTCTCTATTTATCAAGAATGACTTAGTGATCATATCATATAGTAGGTAACCTTTTTGAACCTCAGAGTATCCCATGAATACAGCAGGTCTAGTTCTAGGACCTAGTTTATCAGACTGTTGGACAATCTTTGCATGACATAGGCATCCTAAAACTCTCATGTGAAGTAAAGACAGTTTTTCGTTGTATAGTCTTTCAAAAGGTGAAATTCCTATAACTAATGATGGGAGTCTATTAATAATATAGACAGCAGTTAAGACACAATATCCCTAAAATTTTGATAGGAATGTGAGCTTGAAATCTAAGTGCTCTTGTGACTTCTAGGATGTGTTTGTGTTTCCTCTCAGTTACACCATTCTGCTGAGGGGAATATGCATATGACCTTTGGTGAATTATGCCCAAACTCTTAAAAAGATTAGTGCATATATCATTAACAAATTCAGTTCCATTATTTATTCTACAGATTTTAACAGTTTTATTGAATTGAGTCTGAACATATATAAGAAACTGTTTAATAGTCACACAAGCATCAGATAGAAATGTTTGTTACCATCAATTGTAGGAGTTTTATAATGACCCCACATATCCATGTGAGTGATATCAAATGCACTAGCACTTTTAATACTACTAGATAGAAATGGAAATCTAATTTGTTTAGGACTAGGACACACTGAACATGTGCCTATGATTCTAGTTATAGATTCAGATATGCTAGGTAGTATTTTACTAAGTACAGTAGGTGCTATATGAACAAATCTATTATACCAGATATTTATTTCTAAGTCAGACATACACTCCTTTGTGTTATTGGCAGTTATCCTGGTCTGATCAGTGGTGGCTCCAGAGGTTTTATTGAGTACAAACAAGCCTTTTTCTAGTCTACCAATCTCCTTCACCTTCCCACTTGAGAGATCCTAAAAAATGCAAAAGTCAGGATAAAAGAAAACACCACAATGTAGTTCCCTTATGGCTTTGGCTACAGACATCAAGTTGTATTTAAACTTTGGAAGTAAGCAAATATTTTCTAGCCTACTTCTATCAGAAATAGTGTTTAAACCAGTGTATGTGACTAGTTAGACATCTCCATTTAGAATGTATACAATTTTAGGATTAGTTTGTTCAGTAATGGAGTCTTTATTAAGCATATTTACATCAGACACCATGTGATTAGTGGCTTCAGTGTCTATAATCTAGTCTGTGTTGTTGTTACAGGCTATACATACACTGCTTATACCTGAGCCTTTGATGTTTCCTGATGTATCAGGGATATTGGTCATATTAGCACTTGCTTGAGAGGAAGAGTTCTTGTGTATCATTTGCAAAATTTGATCATATTGATCCTTGGTAGACACATATGCTCTAGGCTGCATCTGCATACTTTCTTTATACTGACCTCTAGAATTACATTCTTGCCTCTATTGTCTTTGATAAATACTTGTAACATTAGCTACAACATGTGAATCTTCTCCTTGACGATAGGATGAATCAAACACTTGACCAGTCTGCATATTGAACACTCCTGAATTATTGTTATGAGTGTTGACCCCTCTCTGATTGAAATTTACATGACCACTACTTCCTGGTCCTCCTGTAAACTTTCTCTTCTTGAAGTTTGGTGGATAACCCACCAATTTGTAGCAAACTTATTTTACATGCCCCTTAAGTTTACAGTAGTCACATTGCAGATTGTAGTTTTTCTTGAGTTTCTACAAACTTGATATATTCTTGGAGTAGAGTGCAGAGGCCTTGTAGTGAGATACAATTGATGAGGATCCAGTACATAGCAGTCCATTAGTGCAATTAACAATAGATTTCTGTCCTTCATCATTTAAGATCATTGCATAGGCCTGATTCTCAGTTGGTAAAGGAGTCATTAATAGAATTTGACTTCTTGCTTGTTGGTAGGTATCATTAAGACCCATCTAGAATTGATAGAGTTTTTGTCTCTGTAAGTAATTCACAAACTCCTTTGACCTAACACACTCACAAGCAGGGGGTGTAACTATAGATTCTAGTTCATTCCACAGACCTTTAAGCTTGGTAAAGTATACTGAAATAGATGCAGTACCTTGTGTTAGAGAGTTGATCTCTTTGTACAGATTAAAAGTTCTTGAGCCATTTACTTTATCAAACCTTTCTTTCAGATCTTCCCAGACAATAGATGCATTGGAAACATAAACCACACAACTCAATAGGCTATTTGAGACAGAGTTCATTAACCAAGACAGCATAATTACATTGACCCTCTTCCATTGCCCCCACAGTTCTTCCCTAAACATTTCTTTCTTACATGAGCCATCTACCAGACCTAATTTATTTGTTTATAGTAAGGCTATTCATATAGATCAAATCCAATCTGAGTAATTCTCAGTACCAGTTAACTGAATAGAGATGAGGAAAGCGCCACTTATATCAGATACATGTAGGAAGAGAAGGTGGCTAGAATCAATTCCCTGTGTTGCCTGTGAACCAGTCCCTTGATTCACACCATTGATTGGTGCAGTAACTTCATCTTGGTTTGCCATTGTTAGAGCTTGACAACTTCCTGATGAATCTTGAGCTTATCAGAAGCTTGAGATAGTACAATTTCAGAGATACCTGCTCTGAGTATGAACAAATTAAGTTCTAGAAGATCAAAGATGAGATGAACGAGTTCTGTGATTAGAATATTGTGTGGTTTTGATACTATGAACTGAATTAGTTCATCAGTGATGAACTTACAGAATTTAGAGAAAGAAGATGAAGAAGCTAGGATCAAGAGAAGTTACTTCTTATTGAATCATAATGATCTATTTATATGAATGAGATAGTATTCCTATTTATAGACTTGGTAGTTAGTTAATAGTTAACTAACTTAGATATTCCTAACTGCCTTCTTAACTAACATAACTAACTTCTAGAACTTTCCTAACAATACTAATGCAAGTGGTACATGTAAAGTACATGGAAATGGAAACACATCAATGTTGTTAGACTAAAGAACATGGAAATAGATGAGAAGAAAGTTAAAGGAGGCAATAAGCCAAAAGGAATCAAACTCATGTAAGTTGAACTTTGAGAAGGAGAATTTATATTAAAACTTGCCAGAACAGGAAGATATACTTTAGCTACAAATTAGAAAGACATACACCATACAAAGTTCTTTATGTACTTGGATGTAATGTACAGAGGAAATATTCTTCATGCTTAAGCTTAGGATATTTTGTGAACTTTTAAGTTTAGTAGTGGCATAAATTTTAACAATAGATTGCAGTAAACTACTTTGTGTAAGTTCATCAATTACTTCCATTTCAAAGTCCAGGCAACGTGTTTTCTATGACTTCAAACAGTTTTGACCTTAAAATTTGAAGGTACACATATCCCAATTCTAGTTTCAACACAATAATATGATCAATGACATCCCTTAGTGACTCTTTTCAAAAGTTAGGCTAGCTAGGCAATGTAAAGCTGCAAAAATTTAGTATTTTCTGCATTTCTTTAAATGAGAATAGACATTTAATCAGAACGTCTCATCTATCTCAAATCTTAGTCTGCAATAGGTCACTTCTCCAAGATACTTCTCTGGAAATTTGACGGCTTAACAATTTATGTTACTAAAAGTATTTATAGCCGTGATTTCTAGTTGTGTGAACCAAATTTTCTCTCTACCGAGCCATAACTAATTCACATTTTTATCTGTGACACCATAAGTAGTTTCAAATTGGTCCCAGTTTAAAAAGCATCTGAAATTTAAGGTTGTGGTATCCTATAAGTTCATCTTCAAACAACGCTCAATTGAATGAGATGATTTAGTTTCATAGATCAGCCGGTTGATAGCAACATTTTTCATTTATTATTTTTATTATATCTTCCCATACATGAATAAACTGTGTCATAACTTTTGGAAGTCTCATTCATAAAAACAAGCGGAGCTAAAATGGTTGATATGAAATCAAATAATAATATTTTCAGCTATTGATCTGACCATTGTGTTACAAGAAACAATTGTAGTATCAGTAAATAGGTTCAACCTCTCAAAAAATGAGAAAAACAAGATGCAATAAGGGCATCCAAATGCTAAACTAAGGCAACAAATTACAAAAAAGATGAGAAACCCAAACGTTTACATAACATTAGTAACCCAATTTCAATCCTAAAACCAATTCTTGATTAAACATTACTAATTAAACCAGAAAATAATAACTACCACAGAATGAAATGATCAATGGACAATCACTATTATATCATTGAACATCAAATTTAAAGGGTGCTGATATAAGAAACAGTTAAGCAAAACTAACCATCCTTTTTCCCCTCTTTTGATCAACTCGTGCATAACATGTAAATATAAAAGTAATCAGATAAAAAATTTGATCCACTAAACCTAACGTTGTGAAAAGGATCCATTAAAGGCCAAACTACAAGGTTTATTGTACGGGAGGAAAATAGATTGCAACAAAATAACACCCAAAAAAAACTAAAGCAGATGAATATGAACATTCAGAACTCCATAATACCTTGATTCCAGAAGGAAACATCCGGAGCTGTGACTCGACCCAAGTAAAATCGGACCCACCAAAAGACACTGTCTTGGTAGGTCTGTTACATATGCTAAAAGTAGATCGGAAAAAAATGACAGTCTCCATTCTGACAAAATCGATAAAGCCACAACTAAAGCAAAGCCCTAAAATCATTTCTATGAAAATGCTAGAACAAAACATACAGTAATTGAAAGAATATTAGAGAGAAAAAACTTACGGATGACAACTAATACTTTTTAGGGAAAATCATTAATTGTCGTACCGTGGAAAAATTAGTGGAAAAAACTACAAAGCTTGGGGATTTCCATCTTCCCATGCTTCTGTGGTCATTGCAACGATCAATCCACCTAATCCATAGCCAGATTCAAGTGAATGAGATAGAGAAATGAGAGAGGGAAAGTGAATGAGTTAGTGAAATGGCTAGCCGATTTGGAAAATGAGAGATAGAAAGTGAGAGGAAAAATAAGATAGGTGAGGAAGCTGCCTATAGATTTGGCAAAGTGAGTGAAAATATTTTGCCCAATTAAAAAAAAGGAAAAATGTTAGATGGAAGCACTATTTTTTCGATTATAGCGGGGGTATAAAACCCCCCGAAAATTTATATTTTTATGAAATATAATTGTTATTTTTTTGGTAGATAGCGGGGGCTTAAAAATCCCGCAATTTATAGTGGGGTTCTAAAACCACCGCAACTTTATTAATTTTAGAGACAAATTTTTAACCCCCGCATTTCATATAATTTTATGGAGGTTAAAATAACCCCGCAATATTATCTTTTTTTTGTGGTGTCTTTTCGTCACATCAGGACACACAAGGATTAAGAATCAAAGGATAGAACAACATGAAATAAGGGAGAGACAATAAAGGGGAAACTTACAATCTTGATGACTCAATGATTTAATATGAAGAATTCATAAAGAGATTCATGTTGGAAGTGGATTCTCAATGCAACTCAACCTACTGTGATTGAGACGTAGTTCATTGTTGCGAAGTTTCCACCTCATCCACAATAAGTTCAGAGAATGAGAAGAACTAAATGAGTCATCATTATTATATATAGGAGGGGTAAAATATTATAGTTTTCTAAAAGTAGTTACAATCTTTTTGAAAATCTAATTTACTTCAAACTTTTATATAAATATCAAAATTGTGCTTTTTTTTTTATTTGAATTATACTAATAGTATGTACTTTACTCTCCACTTAACTATTCGTTGGGATGAATCTATATCTATAATCTATAATCTATATTTATAATCTATAATCTATATCTATAATATATAAAAGTGCGAAGACCCTTAGAAAAGTGATTTGAACTTTTTGTCATTCATTAAAAGACTCTTCTTTATAAAAAACTTTCTTTTCACTATATTTTTTAATTTATTATTTATTTATTTTTTACTAGATTAACTAGGCGTCCTAAAATATATGGGATTTCTAAAATATATGGTAGAAGAATTAATTAATATTTTTTTCTACAGTTTAATTAGAAAATAACTCCTAAAATAAGACTCTATTAAGGAGATACTTCTATAAATATTGAGATGTAAGTTAAACTGTAGAACAAAACGATTTATCTATTGCGAGAATATGATTGATGATCATCTAACTTGATTTGATTGCATGTCTAGATTGGTGGATGCTTGATTCGGTTGGCTATGAAGAATATCTTATGTAAAGGTTAGGTTTAATTGTATAGTTTTAATATCTTTATTATCTTATTGTTTTATTTTAATTTACAGATGCTAGATGAATGTGGGTTGACTTTGAAATTATTTTTTGAGGTAAAAGTTATGTTTAATTGTATTATCATAATATCTCTATTAGTTTGTTATTTTATGGTAATTTACAGTTCGTAGATGAATCTCGATTGGCTTTGAGAAAGTTTTATGTGTAAAATTTAAGTTTAATTGTATTGTTTTGATATCACTTTTATCTTATTATTTTGTTGCAGTTTACAGGTGATATATAAATGTTGGTCGGCTTTGAGCAATCTTTTTTATGTAAAGGTTAGGTTTAATTATATTATTTTGATATCACTATTATCGTATTATTTTGTTATTATTTACAGGTGGTAGATGAGTGTGAAACGATTAAAAATATTTTTGGTAAATGTTAGGTTTAATAAATAAATTCTCCAATCTTTACATACTCAAAAGATATTAAATTTAATTATTATATTCATCTTTATTATTTAATTAATATCTTATTTAGTGTAATGTTTGAACTCATTAAAGTGAAGTACACGCACAAGGCGCGTACACCTAAAATAGTTAACATAAAAATAAATATCTTTAAAAACAAGGTCTAAAAAGGAAAACATGCATTTAAAATGTTATGTTTACAAAACCCTCTTTTGCCTGGCGATTCTATTTGCACTTGAAACAGAAAATGCTGCCATCACATAAAAGTAAGATTACTTTGAAATTACGAATGTTGAATTTGATTTCAATGCAAGTAATATGCCACAATAATTGATAAGAACAAATTAAAAAAATATGAGGTTTTCAATATAATTATAACGTTCTAAAGTGTTGGGATGTCAAAAAACTACTCCAAAAGAAATTTGCAACGAAAAATACTTTTTTTATGTTATGAAATATAAATAAAAAACAAGAAGAAAATAAACAAGAACAGGAATAAATAGAGAGAGAAGAGGGAGACTTATTTATTTCTCTTAAGGGATGAGAGATCATAAGATTTTTGATTGAGAATACAATGAATAAAACCCCTCTATTTATAGGGGAAAATATTCTTAGTTTCTGACTAAAAGACAAATACTTCAAATCCTGATAGATATCAACTAGATCTTGATAGATCTTATTAGATCTTGATAGACATTCACTATGTTGTAAATACATTCATAACACTCCCCATTGAATGTCTAGATAGATAATGTGCCTCGTTAAAACCTTACTAGAAAAAATCTAGTGGGAAAAAAATCTAATGAAGGAAAAAGAGTACACATCTCTAATAATACGCATATAGGTTGCCTCATTAAAAACCTTACAGGGAAAATCCAGTGGGACAAAACCTCGTAAGGAAAAAATAGTACAACACATATCAACTCCTCCTAATCAGAATATCCTTAAACCTTTGTATCCCGATCTTGTGCATCATCTTCTTGAAACCTGCAGTTTAAGAAGACTTAGTGAATAAATCAGCCACATTGTCACTTGAACGAATCTGTTGCACGTTAATATCACCATTCCTTTCTAGCTCATGTATGTAGAAAAGCTTTGGCAAAATGTGATCCGTTCTATCTCCTTTTATGAATCCTCCCTTAAGATGTGCTATGTATGCTGCATTATTTTTGTATAAAATTGTGGGTATACATTGTCACATTTCAAACCAAATTTTTCTCAAATGAGATGTATTGTGAACTTAAATCATACACATTCTCGGCTAGCTTCATGAATAGCTATTATCTCATCATGGTTCAATGAAGTGGCTAGATAGACTATTTTGTATATTTTCAAGATATGACAGTATCCCCGCATATGAACACATTGCATATTTGAGATCGAAATTTATATGGGTTAAATAAATACCCAGCATCAGCATAATCAATAAAATCGAGACTGCAATCTTTAGAATAATATAAGATCATGTGTTTGATTCCATTTCTATGTCTCCTAGTAGAAGTAAAACTATACCTTGCTAACAAATTGATTGAAAAGGCTATATCAGGCCTTGTAGTATTTACAAGATATATTTTGTCAAGTGACAATATTCAACATTTCATGTGTGACATCTTCAAGGGAGTGTAGTGCAAATCAAATAAGTTTTCACTTACCAAGATGCACCCTTTCATGTCACTTGATAAATATTTCTACATCAGCATGCTTAAATTAACATAAAATTCAGATCCTCGTAATCTTTCACAATATTGCGCCAATAATATATCAAATATATTAATGATATTTCATTTCGTATCGATTCATAATGCGACATAACATTTTGAGATCTCATCACTTCATTATTTTCAGGTACCTGAACTTCTCATAAGGTTTTATGAAGTGTTATGTTGTAGGTTTTAAGAGTACATTGCCTTCTTAGTATGTTTTTTTTCTCCTTATTCTTTTCAAGGATTATTTCATTTAGAACCGATTGATCTACCACGCTTCACGCATGCATAAATTTTGTCCTTTAGGGACACAAAATAGGAGCACTTGCAGCTTAAATATGAGATGATTTCGGCATTTGACTTGAATTATCTTTTGAATGAGGATCTGATGATAATTCCTAACATATTTTTTTAGATGCTTGTAATCTCGCCTTATGTTAGGAAAAATAACATACATCCTCCTTTTTTTAGGAATCCATCTTTGTGCATCGTGGTATATTCTTTAATCTTATACCGTACATTAACTATTAGATGGACAACGTGTGATTCTTGACTTAGAACCAACTTTGAGGGGAAATTAATAATAATTTATTGGTTTGGTGCATATAAGTATTTTTATATATACTATTTCAAACCAACACATGAAGCTTTTGTTCTCAATGGTTTAACCATTTATTGAAGACATTCAATGCTAAACCATGATAATAAAGATGAATTATCTTAATTGCACAATCTGAAAGTTATGTTCTTAACTTAATTTTATTAAGCAAGTAATTTTATGAATGTCAAATCGCTGGTTGACAATAAACACAGATGTGATCATTTTATATTGATGCATCTTAATAGGTCACATGATTGGTGAACGGGCCCATATTCACCTTTTATACTTTTCAGATTTTAAGAGATTCAATCCCAAAAGTAGTTGGTCCAACCAACTTATCATGAGAAGAAGCAACATTAAAAGTAATGAAGAATTTTCCAATTCTCCAATATATGTTTAGTACTCAGTATGGACATCTTTGGGATGTTGCAATCGTTCATGTCAATTTATGAATTTTTAATCTAGTAAACTCCAAGTTTATCATGATATGTGCTTTTGCATAGGTAAATTTTCAGATTTACTATGACATGAATAGATTTCAGATTTACTACTTCTGAAGTAGATTTAGAAATAACTCTTCTCAGTTATTCTGCCTCTTTCGGAGGTGAATTGTGATACCATCACAATCAAGTGCACGTTTGAATTAAAACAAGCGAAATTCTCATTCTCTCAGAATGAAATATAATTGTACCTTAAGTCTATCAAATTTTGATAGCATATAACCTCTTTCATGATATTGCTACTTCATAAGTATATCGAGGCATACATATCTTTGAGAGTATATCATATATTGCTACCACATTCACTTCAAGAATGGAGCAAATTGTCATCTTTCACACTTATCATATATTGCTACCACATTCACTTCATGGAATGAAGCATATCACATTCACTTCATGGAATAGAGCATATTTAACGAGACAAGTTTGATGACTTTTCACTAAATACACATACATGTTTGCCTTAGCCATCATAACATCATCAATATAGTGCACTGAGATTCAAACTCAACGTCTTATCCATGTCTTATCCATATAAAGGCGTCTTAGGCATAAATCAATGGGACTTAAACCCAACATCTTATTTCATGATGCATTCATATCATGCTTTTGGGAGGATGACCATCTGGTCAAATCTTTGTTTTAGGCTATTCCACAGAACAAATGGATCCTTAGTAGTAAGGTATTTAATTTTCAGAATTTCGTCAAGATGATGATGAAAGAAAATTATTGTCTTAGCATGATTTTGATGAGATATTGTATTTTATTTCTTTATGGAGTCTCCAAGACCCATAGCATCTAAGTGGATTTCAGTATTCAATACTCATTAAAGGTAGTTCTTACTCGAGGCAACGAACTCAGATTTTGTAAGATTATTAGCAATATGAAAAGAAAGAAAATAGTACCTTAGCCTTCAACTTTGAGACGACAGAGTCTCGTGCTGATAATATGTAAGCTAGGGTTTTGCTCTTTGAGAGAGAATTCTTTGTTTCTTGAGTGAATAATGAGATAATGAGCAATTAGTGCTCCTTTAGGGTTAAATTTCATGTTTAGGATTGACTTTGGTCATGAAAAAAATACCCAATTACCCCTGGGAATGATTTAAAAATCGTCACTGGAAAAACCTAATTTTAGGCCCTGGCACGATGCAGCGCTATCGCACCGTGTCACTGGAAACTGACAATTGCGAACTGGGTCATCAATGAGACACCGTGAAATCACGGTGCCCCTTTGTATGCGAATTTCACCCTTGGCGCGATGTGCCACGATCGCGACAGAATACTGAAAAATGAAAATTGGGAATATGACTAGTGGTGCGATGTGGTGGTATCGCAGAGCTCCACTGGAAATTTCCAAATGCCATTTGGCTTGGCTCCTCGACATACTTTATTTCTAGTTGGCACACTATTTTATAAAAATGGCTCTAACTCTTTGTCCGGGTATTGGATTTAGGCGAACTTTATATCATTGGAAAGCTGATGGAATTTCCTACGTAATGGTAAGCTCTAAACTGAAAAATACTGAGTATTTTTTTTTAAAAAAAATTAATATGGAATAACTTATATACTTAGAGTTAAATTAAGCTAAGGAAATATGAGGTATTATAGTTGTATGGGTTTTTCATCTTCAAAAAGGGGAAATTATTAAGTCCTTAGTTTTGATGATTGAAAAATTCATAGTTTGGGACCTATTCGCTAGAGTTTTTGTGATTAAAAACACTACTATGAATTAGGGAATAGGTGGGACTCATCTATCACTATCACAGTCAAACTGCCACAACTTACAAGAGTACAAAAGTTGGTGAAAAAATACCTACCAGCTTTTTGCCTTAAACAATGGGATCTCTCCTAGTTTTTCTTATGTTATGATATATATTGCTCATATTCCTCAATAATAAAACCAACACTTTTATATACTTAAAACAAAATATCTTACCAAAGTGGTGAATCTAAGTTATACACTGCAGTAGGAAATTGATTGCTCATTGAGTTATATTTTTACTTTCTTGTTGCAGTTGCGTCTCTATATGTTGTTCTTAAACGTTTGACTATAGTAGCTTATGATTGTAGTAGGTGTTGTGTTGTAACTCCTTCCATTGTAATCATCTAGAGTTAGGTGATTGTTCAAGCTAGAGTTAGCTTGTGGAGTTCAATTAGAGTTAGCTGGAAGTTGAGGCAGTAAAGTTACTGCTTGTGTTTTTCCTAGTAATAGAGTTATTTCTAGGAAATAAAAGATGAGAAGATTAATCCATAAAGTCTGTATTCAAGAAGTTTTCTTGGATATGGTGGATCTTAGAAATCTTGAAGGTAGCTCGTGATTTTTCTCCCTTGAACAAGAAGTTTTCACGTAAAAATATTGAATTATTTATTTTACTTTATTCCTACACTTCTTACTTTATATATCTCCTAGTATTTGTTGTACAAGTGCATCAGGGAATAGGTCCTTGAGTTGAGGAGCAACCCATCCCAACCTTTCATTAACTCACCAATTCTTAGAATCATCAACACTAGTAAGAAATAAACCCAATTTATCTCGTCGCTCCTTTTTCTTGATCTTCTTCCATGCAAGATCATATGTAATAAGTTCCTATTTTTTATACCATGAAAATGGAACATATCCAATGGTATTATGAGGAGAAACCAGACAGGACAAAATATAATTGAATAGAAAGATAAAAAATACAAAAGTGAGAAGAAAAATCAGAGAAGAAGTTATCCTTGGACCGCTTATGCATGAAAGAACAGAACAATGTGCAACATCATCATTTAGGTTCTAGCAAGGTATCATTCTATCAACTTGAACCAAGTGTTTTTACAAGAGAAAAATGCAAAAAGGACAGTTCCATAGGCTTGAAGTGAAAAATGAGTAGTGAAGCAAACACTTCTTGTAACACCCCAAAAATTTTAGAAATTTTGTGCACTCAATGATGTATAAATTAACTTTAGAAAAATAAATTGACCCACGACTCATGGACCAAGTCGTAGTTCATTGTTTTATTTTTTTTCAACTTTTATTTTAAAGAAAATAGTTTTGATCTTTTCAAACGATTTTAAAAGATTCATGAAAATTTAAAATAATTTTTAAAAAAATTACAAAATCACCACTTGATTTTTATAGAAAATATCAAGAAAACTTAAAGAAATTTCAAAGATTAAAAAATAGAAATAAATCTTTGAAATTAGAGAAACTGGCTAAGGATTTAATTAACGCTCTAAGAAGGTTTTGAAGGCACTTAGAAGCATCTATTTATAATGTTTTACCAAAACATAATTTAAGTAACTAAAAGGTGGCTAAATTTTTACAAAGACTTGATTTTATAAAAATATTAACTTTAGTTCAAGAGATTATTTATTTATTTATTATTTATTTTGGAGACCTAAGATGACATTTATTTATGGACCTAAAATTTATCCTATTTAACTTAAGAAAAATTTACTTTAAAGAAGGTTGAGCTAAACCCGCTTCCTTTATAAATTTAAGGGAAAAAAATATTTTTAAAAAATAAAGGAGAAAGAAAGTGATTTTGAATATCGTTTTTGATAACATAAATTTCCATCTTTAAGGGAAAATATCAATTTAAACAAATTATGAAATTTTGACAAATTAGTGAAAATATTTTAATTTTTCACAAAGAAAATTTATTTTTGGTTGATGAAAATTCTCATTAACTTAATAAATAAATTTAACATACTAATAAAATAAAATGTCATTTTTATTCTCAAAGGCTTATTCTCAAAATATAAAAAGATTAATTTTATTAATCAAAGAATTAGACTAGGTGATGAATTATAAAGAAAGAAAAATATAAAGATAAAATAGGAATAATAATTCAAAAGGGGACTTAATTTGATTTAACCAAAGTTCATTATGAACATGTAATCAAATAGGAATATACAAATAAACTAAAGAGGATAATTTTAAGATTTGGACCCCTGATTTGGCTCATTGGAATCTACCAAATTTTTGGGTTTGTTTTCATGATTTTTTAGCCATTTCAGTTGCGTATGTTGACTGTGTATCACAGCCCTTCGTCCTAGCATTTTTTGTATATCTGGTGTATACATGACCATATATTAGTCGTATATGCATATGTCTTAGTCTTCCACCTGTATACCAACTTTACCTCCTTGTTTCCTACTGTGTATTTCTTGTATAATACTGTATATTGGTGTGTACAATCTTGTTTCTCATACTGTGGTCCGTTTTTGGGTCTTTGGCATGGAGTTCGACTTGACGGATATGCAAGAAGGGAGTTCGTTTGGACTTATTAGGGTGTCACATGTGAAAAGAAGAAGTAAACGATTAACTCAATCCAAAAGGTTCTTGCATACAATTTTAGAAAGCACAAAGATCAAGTTTTCACTAAATAATGTCATTATTCGAAAAGAGGGAAACAAAATACCAAATTATACCAATGTTCTATTTTTTGTATCAAGCATATGCATGGAATATGGCTAGCTATATGGAATAAGAAAAGTAGAAGACAGGATGCTTTAATTCTAGGTCTATGTTACATTGAAATAGGAAAACACACACATTAATATATGCCAAATTTACATGTATCAAAAAGAAAGAAGGGAGTGAGTAATTAGCTTATCATGGGACCTTAACTAAAAAAATGCATGTTTGTGATGAACTAATCAAGTATGGAGATCACATGCTTTCAAACTATATTCCTTAATACACAAATCTTATAATCATAGACAAGGACAAAACACCCATTCTATTAATCCAACTTAGAGAACAAAAGAGCTCAAACTTTTCCTGAGAAAAACAACTTCTTAATCAATAAAATAACCAACCATGTAGAGCAATAAACATGTTGATTTGTCGTTATAATGAAGGGGCTTGCGATTGTAGGCGGATTTATAACTTGATTTTAGTAACTATGGATTTTTATCAATCTTCTTAAGAAATAGCATGCTTTGGCAAGAAACAAAGCCAATCAAAAACAGGGTCGAACAAGAACCACTTTCCAGATTAAAAAAAGTAATTTAGTCAATCTTAATGCAAAGTCTAAACTAGGTAAAACATTTATAAGAAACTGAGAGAAGATATAACCTAAAAGAACAACAACCATGTTTAAATCAGGTTCTAACGACATATTAAATCTTGACTCTTGGAAGAAGTAAACAAATCCACAAATAATTGAGCTTCAATAGACCACATAGTCAAATTCTGAAACATACCAAAGAAGTATAGGAGATGGGCTGATAGGCAAAAGATTATAATGCTATCTGGTCTTAAAGCTATGGTTCAATGAGGTAGATCCATGAATCTTTCATTTAAAAAAAAAAAGAAAAATGAAATGGGTTATTCAAGGCTTGACTTACCAAATGACTCATATGAAAAGATAAATATATAAACACATAAGCAGCCAAACAAATAATCAAATTCCTTTAAAACATATTAAGTTAGGCTCACATGCAGAAAGTAACTATTAGATTCAAGTCTAAATGTCATAAACCTAGGCAAAAAATAAGGAGACGCAACAAGTTTGTATATATAAAGCTATTCAAAAGATTTGAATAAAACCAAACATAAAGGAACATTCCCCAAGTAAGATTCAATGACTTTTAACATTAAGATGTTGGAATAAAAACCATGTTTCACTTGTGAATTAACAACAATTTCTATATATACGTAACAAAAAAATGCTTATAACAATAACAAACTTAAAGGGGCTGAATTCGTAATTATTAGGCTAACATTTTATGAAGTAGAAACTAGTGAGAAAAGCATGAAATAAACTAGAACACCTATACTAAAATTCCCAGTAATAAAAACTAGGAAAGTTAAAGCTAAGCCGAAGGATCTAACCTTTTTAGGAGAAACGAACTTAGGACAACAAGCCTTAACTATGGACTTCCACCACTAAAGTCTCAATTCCATCTTGTCGAAGTTTTAACTTTTTAGTGGAATTGATTTTCCAAATGTGTTTTTTCCAGAATTCTTTGATTATGTAGGATTAGAGGAATGCTCCTCCTGGATCCTCAAGTTTTCTCCAAAGAATCCCACCTCCTTTTCTTCCTACAAAAATGAGTATATATAGAGAATTTTGGATTATTTTAGGTGGAAAGGGAGGGTGGAAATCGGAGGGGTAAAATGGGAAAATGAGTTAAAATTTGAATTCAAAAGTGGGATAATGTTTGAGATAGAATTGTATGAAATCTCGATTTTTTGCTCATTTATTGTTGCACTTATGCATTGGTGTTGAATGTTGTTTCTGCAACTGTTGTATGCGGACTACTGTTGCTATTATTTTGTCAAGGATGAAAAGGGTTAAAAGGGAAAGTAAAAAATAAGCTGGGCCAAGTTTGGGGCAGTGGATATGGGTTGGAGCAGTCTGGACCAATATTGTTATTGTTTTTTGGTTGTTGGGATGCTGGTGTATTGGAGTAGGCTGCCAGTTGCCCCAAAAATTAAAATAAAAAGAAAAGTTTGGGGAAAGGGTAGAAATTAGGATTTTGGGGATTTGAGAATTTATGCTATTTATTAAATATCCAATAAATTAGGGTCTTAGTTGAATTTATTCGAATTTTAACCAAATTGAATATCAATTAGCCAATGGTGTTGTAATCGTGGCCAATCCAATTTTAATTACGACCAAATTTAATAAATTGACTAAATTGAATTATAATTCGATACAAACTAACAATCAATTCAATTTAGGGTTTCTTGGTTTCAAAAAATCAAAATAATTATTTTTTGAATAACTCATCTTAAATACAAAAACGTATCAAGATTTACCCTTTTAAAAATTCTCAAGATAGTTCTTCATTAAAAATTGGTTTTTGAAATGATTACTATTTAAGTGTAAAAAATTTTATTATCTCATATACGTGAGTATGAAAATATATAATTCGTTACTAAAATGAAAAATATTCACCCGGATGAAAATTTTTGAAAGCATTTATTCAGATGATATAAATATTTTCATTTGAACCCGAAATCAAACCTAGTCATAGAGGGCAAAAATTAGGGGTCAACAATTTCCCTTCCTTTTGGGTAGGGTGAATGCAAGTAACCCTGACAAAGAAAAATTAATCTTCTTAATTTTGTCGGACCATAAATTTATTTTTCGAAAGTAGTTTGATTTCGCATAAGTTTTGAGGAATTATGGACAGGCCCCAGTATCGAGTTTCCTACATATTTTAGGTTATAAGAGAATTTAGGCCACTTGTAGTTCATAACGCTTTATTTTAGCATGATTTTCAAAAGATTCCCAAGCTATCCCAATTTTTGAATTTTAATGAAATCAAAAAGCTAGAGAATAAGTGGATTGGGGGGATGTTGGAATACAGTTGAGTTTTCAACAAAGAGCCCAACCTACATATCTCTGAGAGTCAGGAAATCAGACTGCTTGTAATTCAACTCGATTGGTGAAAAAGGTAGTCTTTTATGATAAGACAATTTTTAGCATAGGATGAGAGACATACAATTGAGTTATAAAGAAAAGTCTTGTAATGTATTAACCATGAATGTGGATCTCTTCACATCCATGGCTAATAATTTACTTGGACATAATTTCCAAAGCTCTAAGCGTGCTGTTACTCGAATTTGAAGGAAAAGGAAAGTTACTTTTCGCATGAGTTTAGCAATACTCCAAAAGTGAAATCAAAAGAAAAATCACAAAACACCCTCTTTTGATATGGATATGGTTTGATGGTGGTGGAAATCGTCTTTTAACTCGTGTCCAAAGAGTTTGAAATTCCTTTTCCGACTATGTCCCAGTTTTCTGCTAAGAAAAGGTTCCACGTTGTGCTGCATTATTTTTGGAGTCATCTGCACCTGTGGTTTTGGTTTGAGATTTTCATCCTCTCGGATGCTCTCAAAAACATCTCAACAAAAAATTATTAGTAATAAAAATAATTCACAAAAGGGATATACAAACTGTTATCGTATCTACGCATGAGCTGTTATCCAAAAAGTGAAATTCTCCTTTCATATACCTGTTTAGAGGGCGATGATTTTTTCAATAATAGACTCAAAAACCCTTTTGGTCATTGGATAAAAAAGGTGTTTTGACGGATGAAAAGTTTTCTTCAAACTGGGGTGGCTCTCTTGAGCACCGACTTTGTATAGAATAGTCCCTGCAACTGTATAATCCTATGTTGATATGGCTACCCTTTTGGTCACCTGTAATACTTCTTGTAAGTGGAACAATAATATTTTCATCTATCAACAATGATCTTTTGAATGTGATATTGGGTAAGTCTTGCACATCTTTGTATCGATATGACTTATAGATATCCCTTGAATTGTCAATCTTTCGATAATGTTGTGCATCATTTGATGTTGGATATGAGGTAACTTATAGATATGCTTTGAGTTTCTACCTTTTGGTTAATCTTGCAGATTATCTAACCTTGGATAAGAGATGACTTATAAATATCCCTCGAATTGCTATCACTCAAGTATTCCTACACATCATCCGACCTTGGATACAATATGACTTATAGGTATCTCTCTAACTTGTAGTCTTTGGGTAATCCTATGTACAATCAATCTTTGATATGATGTGGCTTATAGAGAACCTCAGACCATTCAATTTGATAATCCTGCACATTTTTCGGTACAGATTTAGTTGTGACTTATGGACAACCTTCAAATTGTCGATCTTTTGGTAACCTTACACACTATCTGGTAAGGATGTTGTTTTGGCCTACAGATGACCCGTGGACTATCAAACCATGGATAATATTTCACACTATCCTATCTCAAATAATGTGACCTATTGTTGACCCTAAGATTGTCAACTCTCAGAAAATCTAGTACGCCGCATGTCTTTCGATATCAACTTGTAGACATTCTTTAGACGATACATTTCTTTAGATCCGATGGTGAATGCCATTGATCTTTGGTTATTAATGCACTTGAAGCTGATAAATATCTTTCAATGCCAAACTACTTGCCTTTGTATGATTTGATTAGATATGAATGCTTCAGAATATCCTTCAGTGCTAGACTCTTTTATCTTTGTATGATTAATGAATATATATGGAAATGCTATAAAATATCTTTTAACACTAGACTCTCTTACCTTTGTGTGATTAAAAGATATATATGGAAATACTTCAAAATAGCCTTCAACACTAGACTCTTTCATCATTGTATGATTAATGGATATTTATAGAAATGCTTCAAAATATCCTTCAACACCAGACACTTTTTCCTTTATGTGATTAATGGATATAGAAGACTTTGGATCAATCATGGGCATCAAATTCAATTTAGAGATGCCCTTGTATTGTTTTCTCTTCGAAACTAGTTAGAAAAGGCAATGTGGTCTTCAGGACATGGTCCTTACGATATGGACCTTATAGTATGGCCTTTTTTGAATTACCCTTTTGGAATGGACCTATTGGAATGGCCCTTGCATTGCCCTTTTGGCGTGGCCCTCTCGGTATGGCCTTCTCAGCATGGCCCTCTCGACATGGCCTTCTTGGCAAGGACCTCTTGGTATGGAACTTTTGGAATGACCTTCTCTTTATGGCCCTTTAGGCATGTGCCTCTTGGCATGGACCTCTCAGCATGGCCCTCTTAGCATGATATGATACAATAGAAAAATAAGAAGCAATGAAAATAACCATGTAGCGATTGTAGAAAATATTACCTTGACCATTCCACTAGCATGTTATACATTTTGCATATCCTATTTTGAACATAACATGCTTTTTATAATCCTTGATTTGCTGGGGATTTGAGTCAGTCATCATTTTTCTTTCCATGTTTGATGATACCTATAACCATTGAAAACTTATTAGTTTTTGGGAAACTCAACCATTTTGAGATTCCAGACCATCCCGACCCTTTCTTATCGGACTTTGGATACTTGGATTTGTTGCATTCCTTTAAACCAAAGAAATATGTTGAATAACCAGTGTTCTTGTTGGTTTTTTTCAGCTTCAGGATATCCTGCATCCACAAAAAAGTTATTAATTTTTGGTAAGACTAATCTATGTTGACCTCCTTGATCTTCAGCTTCTGTGATTATCATCATTAGGTTCTCAACTTTCTCAAGTATCTGTCATCCTCTGGCTCCTGCTTCGACTCCCTGAGTTGGTGGGTGTAAAGCAAAATCATATCATAAATTAATTTCTAGTAAGTACTTTTGCAAATAATCAAATTTTCAATCATATTCTTATAATATTTAGAGGGATTTCCATCAATTAAGTCATGTCTTATACTAGCTTTAATAAATACTTTTGGCTCGAGGAATTAACATATCTATCGTTTTGCCAGTGAGCTTTGGAGATCTTTTAGCATTTTGGCTAAGTAGTTTTGGAGATGAGCCT
Organism: Capsicum annuum; assembly: GCF_002878395.1. NCBI lineage: Eukaryota > Viridiplantae > Streptophyta > Magnoliopsida > Solanales > Solanaceae > Capsicum > Capsicum annuum. The sequence continues at coordinate 100,690,329 of NC_061114.1, forward strand.
TTGAGGAATATAACTTAACTGAATGTCCATTAATCTAACTCTCTCTTTTGGTGCGGATGAATCTATGGTGTTATGTCTTTGAACTCTTTAGTATGGTATAGTGGAAATTTTGAGGTCTTTCTCAAAAATTCTAGCCCAGTTACTGGTATTTCTCTCAAAAATTAATTTGAATTGTGAGAGAATGATCTTCTTCTTTTGAATTATTAAGATTTCTTCTAAAAAATTCTGCCCCAGTTTTTATTTTTTTAGGTGGTATGACCGAGCCATTGTAGTGCCTATGTATCCCATTGAATAGGAATTAGGTCAAATGTAGTTCCCACTTAAAAAGAAAGGGAATGTTCTCCTAAGGGATTGACCAAAGCCGACATAGGCCACCTATGTATCTCATTCTTGAGAATTCTGGTCTAACGTAGTTCGTACAATAGGATGGATATTTTAAAGCTACTTCAAAGCATAAAAGTGATTGAAAATGGGAAAAGAAATTGTGAAGAAATAAGCCTAAAGAAATACCACATCAGTCATAGTATCTTTTTACTGCATCAAAATTGATTGGCATGGTCCATTTTTGGCCGTCTATCTCAGAAAATATCAAGGCTCCTCCTGATATCACTTTGCAGAAAACATATGGCCTGTGACTATTTAGTGCAAACTTCCTCTTATACTCCTTTTAGTGAGGGAATATGCATTTGATCACCAATTGTCCAATTTCAAACGTGCAAGCTCTTACTCTTTTGTTGAAAGCACAAATCATTTGTTATTGATATAATTAGCCATGGGATACAAAACTCATCCTCTTTTCATCAATCATCATAAGTTGTTCATGGCGGGTGCAAACCCATTCTTCATTACCCAACCCTACTTCTTGGAGGATTCTTAAAGATGACATTTTAACTTCAGCAGGTATTACCGCTTTTGTTCCATAAACTAATATGTATGGAGTTGCATCATGAAGTTTTGACTATCATGTGATATCACAATAAGACAAAAGGCAACTTGTCATGCCATGATTGGTAACTATCAACAGTCTTTCTTAAGATCTTTTTGATGTTCTTATAAGAAGCTTCTACTGCTCCATTCATTTAAGGGTGATATGCTGTTCAATTTTGACGAGTGATCTTGAGTTGTTCACATCTCTTTCATTAAGTGACTATTCAAATTTGCTCCATTATCTGTAATGATTTGACTTGGGTATCCCAAACTGACAAATCAAGTTCTTTTTGACAAAATTTGCTATCACCTTCCTGGTTACAGCTTTGTATGAGGAAGCTTCCACCCACTTGATAAAGTAATTGATAGCAACTAAAATGAATCAGTTTCCATTAAAACCTGGTGGCTCGATCGGGCTGATGACATCTATGCCCCAAGCTACAAATGGCCAGGGAAAACTCATAACATTAAGTTCATGTGGGTAAACCTAAATTAGATCCTCGTGTATCTAATACTGATGACATTTATGCACAAAATTTCTACAGTTATTTTCCATAGTCATCCAAAAATATCTAGCTCTCATGATCTTCTTAGCTAGAGTGAACCCATTCCTATGAGGTTCACACACTCCTATGTGAATTTCTTCAAGTAATTTTGTAGCTTAAGTGGAATATAAATATTGCAGAAATCCTAAATCAGGCCTCCTATAAAGGACTTCCCCATTCAAAAAGAAAATGTTTGCCATCCAGCGGATCATTTTCTTCTGATTGACAGTTGCATCTTTGGGGTACCCCCTGCTTCTAAATACCTCTGGATATGGAAGTGCCATGACTTTCCATCTAGTTCTGCCTCATCTTGTGCACAATGCGCAGGTTTATCCCTTAAACTTATTTCCAACGGATTGATGTAACTTTGATTCATATGTTGAATCATGAAGGATATAGTGGCCAAAGCATCGATGCAATCAATTTGAATCCTTGGGACATGTTTGAATTCTAATTTGTTAAATCTTCTACATAATCCCTATACTAATTCTATGTATAAAGTGAATTTAGGAATTTTTACGGCCCATTCACCTCAAACCGGTGAGCTAATAGATCAAAATCTCCAATGACTAATAGCTCTCGAGCATCCATATCAATAGCCAATCTGAGACCAAGAATGCAAGCCTCATATTAGAAATATTATTTGTTCATGAAAAGCACAGTTTAGCATTAACCAGATAACATTGACCAGTTTCTAATGCCCTAATTCTTGAACCCTTGAAATTAACTTCCCCATCAAAGAACAATCTCTATCTAGGTTATATTTCTGCAATTTCTTCTCCTATGAACAATACCTCTTCATATGGGAAATAAGTTCAAAATTGCTCATATTTTTCATCAAATGGATTCTCTGCTAGGTGATCTACTAGGGCTTGCCCCATTATTACTTTTTGAGTCATGATGCAATGTCGAACTCACACAACAACATTTGCCATTTGGCCAATTTCCCCGTGGACATGGCCTTTTGGAATATGTACATCAAAGGATCCATTATGGAAATGAGATATGTTATATGTGACGTCAAGTAATGCCTTAACTTTTGGTCCACCCAGGTCAATGCACAACACGTCCTTTCCAATAGCGTGTAGTGAGCCTCATCTGAAGTGAACTTCTTACAGAAGCAATAAATCACTCTTTCTTTATTCCCAATTTCATTATGTTGCCCTAGGACACATCCAAATGCATTGTATAAGGATGATAAATACAATAACAGGGGAATTCATTCTCTTGGAGAAACTCATATCGGTGGACCAGATTGATAATCCTTGATCTTGTCAATAGATTTTTAGAATTCCTTGGTCCATTCATTCAGAGCATCTTTCTCTAACATGAGGATTGGTTTGCAAATAATTGTTGACTTGACTATGAACCTACAGATGTAATTCAAAGCTTCCTAAGAAACTCATGACTTGCTTCTTTGTCTCCAGAGGAGGCAGTTCTTGGATTGCCTTAATTTTTGATGGGTCAAACTTAATTCCCCTTCTACTAACTATGAAACCCAACAACTTCCCAGTTGGTACCCCGAAAACACACTAGACAAAATTCATCTTCAAATTGTACTTTCGTAATAGATCAAATAACTTTTCCAAATGGTCAAAGTAGTCCTGTTAAAACCCTTAGGGGTTGCACCACACAGTGAGGGACTAGGTCTCTCAAAGTCAAACTTAGACAAAGGCAAAGTAAAGCAACAATGAAGTGCTGGAAAACTAAAGGCTTTGCAGGAAATAAACAACAAGAAAGAAAAAACCACAACTTTCCCTCACAAGCTCAAAATAGTCCACTATAACCAAACACTTGATTACAGACTCGACTGTGAACCTAACTCTAGGTTCCTCATGCTTACAATACTTCTACTACAAGCACACCTTGACACATCTACCAAGTTTCCCTCAAAAACTTGTTAACTCTAACCAACAAAAAGCTTAGGCAACTCTACCTAAGCACTTCTCTCAATAAATAAAAACAATCTTATAACATGAGTAGTTCAATTACAAATCAGATCTAGCTAAAGACACTCTCTAATTTAGCACATAAAAATAAGGACTTGAGCTAAACTTAGGTTTTTGCCTTTCTCCTTTATTCACTCTTTGAATTTGCAAAAAGCAGTTGATGAATAAGAATACTTTTCTTTTATAGATAAGTAATGATTAGGGATAAAATATCATTGGACCAGGTGTCCTATTCAATACAAGCAACACTTGCAAGTTTGTTACACAAGAGGATAAAACTATGTAGACCAGCGTGCCAGGTGTACAATACCATGAACATCCAAGGACCTGGTCCCTTGCAGTTAGCTGCTCATCGTGAAAACTACATATAACAATTTCCTTTTTTTTTTTGATGATGACAAACCAACCATACAACTTTGAGCACACCATCATATTTAATCAGTGTGATTTTCGCTCTAAAGATGAATGTTTCCCCTATCATTATGCTTTCACCATTATGCAGCACAGGGACTTGGTCCCTTATTGTCATTTGCAACAAATCATCCAAGAACATGTTTGCTTCCTTCTATTACTTTCCCATACCATACTTTCCCCTATCAGCATGCACCACATGAGCACACATACACCCATCCACCTGGTCCTTACATATGAAGTCAGTATTCCCCCTTTTGGCATAATTGAAAAGAATTAATAGTAAAATAAGAGTAAAGATAAGTACAAGCTAATCAACACATGGACTTTGGGGCAACACTAATATAAAGAACAAGTTAAAATAAATGAGACAAATGAAGTGCACAGGCAGAATTCATACATCATAAAGCAGAAGTTTGTACCCGTATAATCATACCAAAATAAACACATAAAATAACTACCTTCAAAAGTCAATACAAGAGGTAAAACATAAGAATGACACAGATTTAATTAGAGGACAAGGATAATAGGGCTTAGGTATAGGGAGGTTTGGGGAAAAAGGACTTAAGTAATATCTTTATTCTTGTATATTAAGCATTGTGGGCATCAAACTGCTATTTGGTAAGAACCTTTACTTCAACATTAGTTCTTGAACTTCACTAGTCAGTTCTTCCACTTTTACTAGGAGTTTTGCATTTTTAACTGCAAGTTCATCAGTGGCACCTGTTCCCACAAAGGACAACTTTTGATTCAACAACTTCAGGTGCACTATTCAAGATCTTTAGCAACTAACTTGATCTGTAATTCCTGTATTTATATTCCCAACATTTCTTGAATATCTAGCAACTCAGACACTTGAGACACAGATCTATCTTTCCCCTCTATATATTCATTCTCCATAAGGGTTGTTATGATGATCAACTACTTGGTTGTTCTAGGTGTTCCCTTAGTTCCATACAAACCATAGTTTTCAAACACCTTATTCAAGAGGTATCCAAATGGCATTCCATGTTTTCCTTCCTTTTCATGAATCACTTTATTCATATGCTCTATCATTACAGCTAGAAGACTTATTAATTTAAACTTGCTCAAGGATTCAACCAAAAACAAGTCAATGCTAGAGCTAAAACTTTTTAGATGAACTTAAATTCTAGCTGATAATAACTTTTTAGAAAAATTATTTTTACTGTAGTTGTTGAGATCCCTCCTACCTTTAATTCCTCAATCATGAACTCATTGGTAGGATATTGACTCACTACAATTTTTACCCCTACAATAGGTATGTCTAGGATTTTTTTGAGTGTTTTTTTTTATCCTAAGAACCTTTCCCTACACTTGTGCAGTCAAACTCAAACCATCATCTAAGAATTCCATGGAGTGGTAGAATTCTCTCACCCCACCTTCAAAGACAATAGGAGTTCGTTCTTCTAGAAGGTGCAACCAAATTCAATACCTCATATACTAAAGCATTTCTACCATCCCTGATTTTTATAAATTCTTAGATCAAACACTCTCCCAGGCAGAACTTTTTGTGATCTCAGGTTCCCAATATTCCTTTCTCTGGACATATATTTCTTTTCGTTATTTTTTTCTTTCTTTTATGCTCACTACTTGGCTCTACTTATTCATTAGATTTTCTCTTCTTGGGACTAGGTCCCTTAGAGTCTTTCCTTTTCTTGACAGCTATATATTTCTGCCTCATTCCAGTAGATCTACTAGTCTTTAACTTATAGGACCTAGTCTACTCATCATCCTTAACTTCCAATTTTGTTTCATTAGTAGCAGTAGCAACTATTGATAATATATCTTCCTAATTTTCAATCTTTATAACTTCAATACCTTCTTTATTCTCTATTGCACTAATTTTCATGAGCCTTCTTCTTTTCATAGTGGAAGTTTTAATCTTCTTTATTATATCTGTGAGCAATTTTATCTCAGACCCTCTAGTGGAGTAACATCTAGACACTTCACCTCAGAGTCCACTACTTTCTCATTTCCTGTGCTTCCCCATAGCTTCTTCACAGACCATGTCAGAGGTACTTCATTCTTATTTTATACTCCTTATAACTTACTTATTGTTCTTTTTCATTACCAAAGCTTTCCTTGGTATTATGTGCAAGAAAAAGCAAATTTTCATTCACCCAATTCCCACTGCAGCAAAGATGAAATCTTTTTACTGGTATTTCTTCACCAAATAATAAAGAAAAGATAAGGTTTGAATCTAAGGGTGTAGGAGATCCTGGTTCTTGTAAATTTTTAGAAATATCAGCCTTTTTGAGTTCTTTTGACAACTCAGGAATCTGAGAATTTTTTAGGTTGTACCTTTGAGCTTTCTTATGAGTGATAAATATTAGTTTGAGATGTTTATTATCTGATTGGTGTCCCAAAGCCTTGATTAGAATCATCTACAATGATTGGTTGAACACAAATTTCTAGGTTTGAGAAAGATTCAACGAGAGCTGACTCATTTAAGGGTTTTAAATCTTGTAAAGATGACTCGGTGGGTAAAGTTAACTCAGTTTCAGGTTGGAGACTCAAGATTGTGCTTTCTATGACTTTTATTATTAAAGGATTAGAGTATTGGGAATGTTCAACTTTATTTTGTAGAGTTTTGTCTACCCCAAAACTTTTAGTTAGGTTTGATGAGGTAGAATCATCATCCATTTGATTTTGAGTGTGAGAGAGATAAAATGGGACTAGTTGGGTTGGAGAGGAGAGTCAATTTTGGATGATAAGTTAAAATTATTTATGGAAGATAAGTGAAGATATAATATGGTGGTTTAGAGAGTTGTTAGTTGTTAAAAATAGGTTACTTTTTTAAATGACATGTTTGAAATTATGAGAAGTGACCCTTAATTTTATGAAATGAAACTGACTTCTTTTGCTTGGGAGAAAAATACACAAGGCCTATTTAAAAAAAATTTATGATTATTATTAGAGCATCGTGTATAGGTACTAACCTAAGAGATTGGACCAGGTCCCTCTCTTTTTGACTGAAGTATGTACTAGGGGTTGCTTCAATTGTTCTCCGCCTAAGCTATTCCCATAGGTGTATACCTGCAAAGGTATGGAGCTGAGTAAGACTAACATGGACTTATTTTACCAAGGATACTTTCTTCCTTATCATAGCTATATTTGAGTAGTTACACTGACTTAGATATTAGTTCAGGGTATTTTAATCAAGCTTAGTTTCAATTTTCTTTCTTTTAGAATAGGTCTGAGGACCAGGTTCCAGACTTTATTTCACTCATACTGCCTAAGTTTCTTCTTCTAAGATGAATTCCTTTAGGACCCAGTCCCTTGAAATCATCTTTTTCACAATGAGACACTTTTACCTTGAAGTGACTTAAGAGAGAATCTAGTCAAGTCTTCTAATAATGAGCTTAGAGCAGATACTATTAAAAGACCAATACTGACTCCAATCCTCTTTCTCATGCCTGGGATCATGATCAAAAGTTGTACTTGGGAACCTACTTAAGTTTGAGTTTCTAGTAGTAAGATAATAGTGTGATTAAATCCTTTTTGTCCCATTAAGGCAGTGATGGCTTCGTCTTTTCCCTTTCGAGTGACTTGAAGTCCTTAGAATATGCATTCTCCTGCTGAATGTATTTAGTACTCCTTAATTTATCCTTAAGCTAGTACTGACATCTTTCTTTCAAATATCCATCTCTTCTATAGTGAGTGTACAGAAGTTCATGCCCTTTTCTTCTATCATCATGAACAACCTTTCCTTTAGATTCAATAGGTTAGAACTTTTCTTAATAGCCCAGAACTCTACCATCATTAACACCTTGACTATTAAAGTCAGAAAGGATCGATAAGGAAGCAGTCCACTTAAGAGACATGTTCAACTCTTCTTTCAAGTGGACCAGGTCTCTCTCTAACTCTTCATTCCTGTGAAGTGCTGACATAAGGTATTTTTTTTTTAAGATTTTAATTTCTTATCAAGATTAATCTGAAGCATTGAGGCTTTCTTATTCCCTTTACCATCTACATCGTTTACCTTTTTCAATATATAATTCAAGTTTTCAACCTTACATTTAGTTACCATTTCTTCTGTTTCAGATATCTAAAGAGTTAAGGCAATTAATTCATATTCTTGATTCTCTACTTTCTTCTCTAGTGCATTCTTTGTAGCAGTTAATTCATATACAAAGTCTATCAACACACTACAAAGATTTTTATCTTTCTGGCAATGTATTTATCTAGGTTTTCCTTAGGATTAAAGAGTGTTTTCTCTTTTTCTTCTTCATCCTCTTTGTTTTCTAAGAATGCAAACGATGAATCATAGATAACTGGATTATCTTCCACTGCTAGCATAGAAACATCTCTAGTCGTCTTATCTTCACCTGAATCACTGGAATAGCTCCTCATGTTGCCACTAGAGAATACCAGGAACCTGAGATTATTTTCTTGTCATTTTTTTTCAGCATGAAACCATCTTCATACTCTTTGTCTTTCCAAGATTTGGTGGACAAGTCTTGCTAAGCAGCCAACACCTTCTTTACTATATAGCTATCTTCATTTTTTCTTCTTGATGTTTCAAGATTTTAATTCTACTCTAACATTGGGTAGTTCCTCATGAATTCTTCAGAGCTACCCTCTTTTTTCATAGATCTATCAATCCTTATTTCTAGAAGTGCAATACCAGTGTCATCTTTACCCAAGTCATATTCTAAAGCCTTCAAAGTCAGGAATCTTTTCTTTTTTTCTTTCTTTCTCTCCACCACTAGTTCAGTTATAGCATCATAATGACCAGACCACTCAAGGTATGATCCTTTTAGAGTAAACCTACTCTAATACTATTTTTTAAAACCCTTAGGGTTTGCACCACACCATGAGGGACCAAGTACCTCAAAGTAGAACTTAGCCAAAGACACAATACAATAACGTGCTGGAAATATAAAGGCTTTGCATAAAATAAACAACACAAAGATTTAATGTGGAAACACTCTTGCTCAAGGAAGAAAAAACCACGACCTGCCCTCACAAGCTCAAAACAGTCCAGTATAACCAAACTCATGACTATGGAATTGATTGTGAACCTAACTCTAGGTTCCTCCTGCTTGCAATACATCTATTACAGTCACACCTTGACACCTCTGCCAAGTTTCCCTAATAAACTAGTTAACTCTAACCAACAACAAGCTTAGAAAACTCTACCAAAGTATTTTTCTCAATTAAAGAAAACACTACTCTTATAGCATGAGTAGTTTAATTAAAAATCATATCTTACTCAAGACACTTTTTAATTTAGCACACAAAAATAAGGACTTGAGCTAAACTTGGGTTTTTGCCTTTTTTTCTCTCTTCACTCTTTTAATTTGGAAAAAACTATTTGATGAAGAAGTATTGTTTTCCTTTTATAGATGAGTGACGATTAGGGCTGAAATTGTTTTTCCATTTGTCCTACTCAGTACAAGCACCACTTGTAAGTTCGTTGCATAAGAGGACAAAATTATACAGATCCGCGTGCCAACTGTACTATACTATGAACATCCAAGGACCTGGTCCCTTAGAGTTAGCTGCTCAGCATCAGAACTACATATAGTAGGTCCAAACTCCTATGAGATTTAATGATCACATCATCCACGTACACTCTAATATCCTTATGGATCATTTCATGAAATATGGTTATCATGGCTTGTATTTATGTAGCACCAATATTCTTGAAACCGAAGGGCATCACTCTATAGTATAAACACCCCAAGGTGTGATGAAAGATATTTTTCTGCATCTTCTTTTTCCATTGGTATTTGATGATATCCATAAAAACAATCCATGAATGATTGGATTCCATGCCTCATACAGTTGTCAATGAGAATGTGGATGTCGGGTAATGGAAAATTATCTTCAAGACTGAATTTTTTTAAATCTCTGTAATGGACATAAATCCTAATCTTTCCATCCTTCTTTGGCACTAGAACAATATTGTCTAGCCATGTTGGATACTTCGTGACTTCAATGACATTGGCCTGGATTTTCTTAGTGACTTCTTCTTTGATTCTCAGACTCAGATCTGGATTGAACTTCTGAGACTTTTGTTTCACAGGATTGAACCCCAGATTAATTGGCACCTTGTGTGCTACAATGTCTGTACTCAATCCTAGCATGTCATCATAGGAGCAAGCAAATATATCAATGTATTTTTTAAGAAACTTGATGAGTTTTCTTTTCTCTGCTTCTGTAAGATGAATATTGATTCTGGTTTCTTTGACTTTGCCGTCATCACCTAGATTAACTAACTCGGTCTCTTCTCGATTGGGCTTTGCCCAATCCTCAAAATCTTTTAGTTCCTTTGTTAATTAGTCTAGGGCCATTGTTTCTTCATCATAATCCTCCCATTCATCATTATTTGCTTTGTCTTGTTCATTTAGCTCTTAACATGGCATGACATTGGTAGGTTTTAAAATATTATTACTAAAATAATAAACAACAGAACTTATATTATAGTGATCAAATAATGCAATAATAAATAAATGAAAAATATTTTGTCAATAAGGGAGGCTTTTATTGAATTTTAGAAAATTACAAATGTTGGCTATAATCTACATTAGTGCGGGTCTGAGTCCTTTGGAAAGCATAAAAAGTGAAAAATGAGGTAAATAAAATTTAAAAGATGGGTCACGAGCCTTATTAGAACTACCACTGATTTTGCAAAAGTTAAACTTTATCTTATCATCTACCTAATCAACCAAGGATTCATAATTGGAGTAAAGGTGCTCGGTTATCCAAGGTTGGTGTATTAGAGACAATGGAAAAATTAGCCATATCTTTTGCTAGTTGTACTTCTTCTTACAGCTCCTCCACTTTCCTAGTTAATTTGGTGATCGTCTCACCTTATATTGTTATCACATTTTTCTAACAGTAAGTTCAGTCAGAGCATTTTCATTGCTACTACTATTCATTCTTTTCTCTTCGGTAACTAAACGTTAACCAAGGGAGTAACTTTTATCTGCCTTAGATCTATTAAAGTATTGATGTTCAACCAAATTTTGTCAACACAAATCAATTTATACTTACTCAAATACTTGATAAGATATTAACAACTACCAAGGAAAAAATGTTAGATCTAGTTAGTGGTAAATAATGCAAGATATCCGACATCCAGTAAACACGCAAAGTTGCTTTAATATTAGGTAAATTGATCCATGGATGGGTATCGACTCAAAAGGAATTAATGGATAGGACTCTGCCCGTTGATTTTAGATAAGTAGGTCTTCAATAGAAAGTTTGTAAAGTCTAAATATTTGGATGTCTCCATCTGCTGAATTTGTATTCATGCTACTTTTCTTGATAAAAATGAGAGATGATGATTTTAAGAGATAGAGGCCGAGCCAAAAAAGCTATCTACATATCTTACAAAGAAGAAATCAAGTCATACGTAGTTTAAATTGGTAAGGATAAAACTTCATTTCATTGAAATCTCATTAGAGTTTATTACGTCAAGAAAATATGAAAGGAAAATGATAACAAAAAGGACAATACTAACGGCTAGAACCTAGATATGTGCAAGCATTCCCGCTTCATTATGCTTCTTCCATATCTTGATTTCTATAGGTGGAATGGTAGGAATTCCAATTCAATCGTTCCCTCGCATTTGAAGGTGAGGCTTGTTCCATTCCTTCTTTCTCATAGCCTTTAGCCGAATCTTCGATTTTACGTTCAAAATTCTTCTTTTATTGTGTGATCAATTGTTTGACTTTAGCAATTTCCTTGTTAGTTTTATTGGTCTTTCTAACCACTCTCTTGGTCTATATCTTTAGCATTTCCTCCATTTAGACTTACTCCACTATCCGTCCTTCATTTGAAATGTTCTTAAGTTCATGACTGATTTTCCTATAGAATAGGAATGTGTTTAAAAAGAAAATTAGTGAAGAATTGATGAGGACCTTTCTGGGAGACTTGGAGACATAGAATGTTTGGGATAGAATTTGAATAGTAGGCATATATTTTTACCTAGAGGGTTTCTAAAACTTTGTAGAAGAGTAGATAAATTTACCTTTGATTCAAACATCACACATAAGCAAATAAAATAGTTAGATCACATAATAGTAGAATAATAAGTACGTATTAATTAGGTGACCCTTTCGAACCAAGGGTTGGCCTAGCAAATTTGAAGGAAGTACATGTCTTTTAAACTAATCCATTATCCCCCAAAATCTCCATAGATATATAACAAGGCCATAAAAGCCTAAAAAGTTGCATAAAAAGGGATACAATACTTGAGCAAAAAGGAAAATAACATGAGAAAAATAACAAAATCCCACGCTTCAGATAAGAATATGTAATACCCCATATTTTCTAAGCTCATTTTAACTCTCAGTACATGATTTATTCTATATAAATTTTCCAAAATACTCAGTGTTTTTCAGTTTAGAGCTTGCCAATGCATAGGAAATTCAATTATCTTTCCGACGATATAAAGTTTGCCTAAATCTAATAACTGGGTAAGAAGTTATGGCTATTTTAAGTTTTAGTCGTTAAAGATCATCATTCAGGCTAGTAGTGCATCGCGGAGTATGTCAAAATGGAAATTATCAGTTTCCAGTGAGGTACTATAATACCGGCACATCGCGCCATAACTTATTTTCACAATTGTCAGTTTCCAGTAAAGCAATGCGATTGTACCATGTCGCACCAAGCTTCTAGGCCCCATCTAGTATTACAATGCAATTCCACCACGTTACGCCACCAGCCACATTCCTAGTTGTCATTTTTCAGTGGTTTGGTGCGATAGTGGCGTGTCGCGCTAGGGGTAAAAATCAAAATTATTTCAATAATTTCGAGTTTTAATTTCCAAGGGCTTTAGGGTCTTTTTCCCTCAATCTAGACAACCTAAAACATGAAATCTAACCCTAAATAACCTATGATCTCATTATTTTACTCACTTCTCTCAACAAACAAAGCATTCTCTTTCAAGAGGCAAAAATCCTCATTAAAGAATCAAGATCAATCCTCAAGAATTTGAACAAGAACCTTCAAGAACTAATATTCCTAGGTATGTCAAGTGTTCATCTATGGGCCTCTTCCACCCATAGAGTCCAAGAATCCATTTTCAAAACCTCAAGATTTATGATTTATGATTTTCATGCTTGGAATTGAATGTATTCACGTTTATGATAGTAATTGGTTTTCAATTCGTGTTTAATTATAAGATTCATGAAAATAGAATAGTATTTAGGGGGAATTATATGAATTGCATTTGACGATTATCATATAACTAATCCATGCTCCCCAAGTGTTTGCTAAATTTCCTATGTGAAGTAAATAGTGGAATCATGACATATTATTATATGGTCCCAATCATGTAAAAGCTTATGCCCTACAAGTGTTTGATAAAATGATTATGTGATTTGACTAGTTCATGTATATCAAGTGTTTGACAAAATGTCTAAATGAGTGCATTGTTAGCAAACAAGCATTGTTATACCTTTATGATCATCTTATGTCTTTCTTTTATGCGATAGAGTCCTGGGGATATTTAATACCCAACAATTTAGCTGTGTACCTAAAGCCAGTGTCAGTGACAGAATTGTATCAGTTATGTCCAAATCAGTAGAATCTAGTTAGTTACAGAACTCAGAAAAACTTAGAAAACTCAGTATCAGTCTAGTCTAGTTCTGTATACTCAGTCTAGTGTCTTTCAGTAGGGAGTAGGATTTAGTACCGAGCGAGTGTAGAGATGACGAATTCTCTGTCAGAGAGGAAAAATCGTTAGTAGCTATCCCAATACTCCAAAACAGCGTAGCCAGCATAGAATGAGGATTCACCCATCAGGATTTAATACTCAGCTTCTAAAAAGCTTATATATAGTATAGATACATCTATGTATGTCCATAGTATTGCATACTCAGTGATTTCAGTAGTATCAGTTATTCACGTACTTTTATATTTAGTTGCTCTATATCATTTAGTCAGTTACTGTTCATGCATATGAGCCCTTGCATTCATCCTTACCTCATCTATCATACTACTACATTCCATGTACTGACATATACTCTGTCTTTGCCCTATAATGTCTCATATCATAGGTTCGAACATTGAGATTTCCAACTGTGCTTAGACAGATCCAGTTAGCAGTCGTAGATTTAGTAGTGAGTCCTCATCTATTGAGGATATGCTTTTATTTCAGCATTTAAGTAGTTTCAGTAGTTCAGTTGTTGGCGTTAGTTGGGGGCTTGTCCCATCAACTCCACTTTTAGATAGTTCAATTTAGAGGCTTTTAGACTAGATTTTAAGATAGTATTTAGTTTTACAGATTGTTATTTCAGATGTTATATTTTATTAGTATTTTAGATTTTGAACTTTATGGCATTTCAGCCTAATTCCACATTTATTTCAGTATTATTATCTAGTGCTCACAGCAGATATCAGTCATGGTTTGGCTTGTGATCCCTCGGGACTATAAGTACTATGTGATGCCCAGGGTGTACTCTCAGGGCATTACAAACTTGGTATCAGAGCCTAAGGTTCAACAGTGTCTTAGGAAGTTTGAAAGTCGCACCAAGTAGAGTCTTGTGCATAGGTGTGTAGCGCACCACTGTTATGGACAAGAGGCTATGAGATATTTTTAGGAAGAGTTTACCTTCTGTCAGTGTTCATATCGTGCGAGTGAGCATAAGCTTAAGTTAAAATCTTAGTCCAATCCTTTTCTTCCTTACGATTATAGAACATACCTCCCAAAAAGACTAATGGGAGAAGAACTAGAAATTAGTCAGTACCTCAGCCCGTTCAAGTAGATCCCCTGGATGAGCATGTCTCCCATAATGAATTCAGAACTACTTTCACTACCTTATCTTGTTTAGTAGTTGCTCAGAATAACCTACAGGCTGTTGTCCTATCTAGGATTTTGGTTAGTACTCAGCAGATAAAGGGGGAGAAATATAGAAAAAATAAGAGAGTCATAACAAGTGGTTTTAGGCCAAGATCAGATGGTGGTAACTATTTCCAGTTCCATAAAAAATTCTCAGCCGTAAATCCTTCTGTAGCTAGCACTCCAGTGCAAAAGTTTTGAAATTTCAATCAAGATAACATGTTAGATTCTAATTCTCAGGGTAGCATAAAAAGAGGTCATACCCACCTACTTTGCTAGAAATATGGTATAAACTATTAGGGTGAGTGTAGAGCTGGCAGTGACGTATGTTTTGGATGTGGTAAGCAAGGCCATAGGATGTGGGAGTGTAGAGTAATGGCTCAGAGGGGAAAATATTTATGCCAACAGGGTCAGTCCAACCATTCTTCAGCTCAGTTCAATCGCCTGAACCAGTAGGGTGCCACTTCCACTGCCACCAATAGGCAATGCCTAAACAGGCTTTATGCCCTTTAGTCCAGACAAGATCAAGAAGGTTCTCCTGGCGTGGTCACTGGTATGTTACAGATATTTCATTTACATATTCATGCCTTGTTAGGTCCAGGAGATTCTCTATTTCTTGTAACTTCATACATAGCAATCAACTTTAAAGTCAGACTAAAAATCATAAAAAAACCTTTCTTAGTGCTTACCTCTATAGGTAAATCTATTCCAGCTAGATGAGTATACAGAAATTGTTCGGTTATAGTATTTCTGAAAAATCCCTTCAGTTAATTTCAGTAATGGAGTCATTCCATTTCAGTTTCCTAGTGGACTAATCATTGAATGAAGGGGTAGTACCTCAGTTTTAGTTGATTTAAGTTTGAATCTGTAGATTGAACTAGTAGAAAGAAGAGTTAAGAATTCTAAGCTAGTTAGTGTTGAGGTTGCTATATATGATGATTGTTGGGGCAATAGAAAGCTAAGAATTTTATGTCAGAAGGAAGTACTAGCAGTGGACCTTATATTATCAGGTGTAGTCCTTCAGGATAAGTTTAATGTTTATGAGTATTATTATATCCCAGGCTCTAGAGTAAAGTAGTTTCAGTTTAATTTAGAATTTATTAAGAGGTTCACATACTTAGAATAACGACTTTAAGCTGGGGGGTGGTAGAACAAGTAACCAAGTCAAACTTTTAGATTTTAGTAGTAATGTCAGTATGTATAGAAAAGCAGTGGGAGAGGTTGATGCCCAACCCGTTCTTACCTCAGTGGAAAGTTTTGTACTTCAACTATCACGATATCTACTCATGCCTTACATGCCAGCTCTATGATTATAGTTCGTATTTGTGCACCTTATCAAAAATTATATACGTTTACAATTTCTAGTATAAGGAGTTCCAGATTCCTCAATGTTACGAATCATGTTCCATGAATACAGAAACTCCAAACTTAGGTCATATAACTCATGAGTCATGTACTCATGCCTTACAGTGTGCTCAATTTCCATGACTTATGCTATACTTCTAATGATCAATTAAATTCAGACTTATGCCATGTATATCCTCAGTCTAGATCTCTTGATAAATCCATGAGGTTGATATTCTATTCCTAAGGCCTCAGTTAAGTTTCAAGTTTAGTATAGTATCTATTCATGCTTCAGGTCCTCATGTTTAACCTTCAGCGAACTCTCCTTATTAAATGATGTAGTGATAAGAAGTTGCTTAGAAGGGAGAGAGTAGATGTTTCATTTTAATAAAAGATTGTTGCATGCTAGTTTTATGTGGGGCTGTAGTTATGAATATAGGCTTGAATGTCATGATAATGTGTAAGGGGATAAATGTATTTTAGAGATTTGAGTAGGCTTGAACATAGTGGGAAAATTCAGTCCAACTCAGACCTCAGTAGATAGAGTTATTAATGCCCATATTACAGTATTTTAGCCATGTTGTGAATTCTCATTCAGATGTCATGTTCAGACCATGCCAAGATTTCCTTTCTCCCTAAAGTCAGTAGAACTTTATAGAAAGAATGTTAAGAAATGTTCTATTTGAGTATAAGTTTTCAGTATGAGATAATCTGTAAAGCCAAGAATTCAGTTTAGCAGTAAGGCAGATAAGTTCGTATAGGTTCCCATCTTTCCACCCAGTCGCCTTGTTCGAAGTCTCACGAATATGCCTATTCCAAGATGGAGCATCCTAGTAGTTTTGAGTTCATCCCAGTCTATGTATCATGCCTTAATTTCAGATCCCGAATATTCAATCATGATTTAGTTCATAGGCGCCCCATGCATCATCTCATCTTTTCCTCAATATCTCTACCGACATAATGTCCAAAAGAGGAGATGCACTATAACCCCCGAGCTTTCATGTCCTAAACCTTCTAGATTCTCTTCATGTAATAAGATCAAGTTCGAAGTAACAGGTACTCATAGTTAACCTCTCATTCCTATCTTAGCCACATGACCATTTCCATATTACGATAGGTATTCAAGATCTCAGTTCAGTTCATGATATTCAGTTTATGTATCATATTTCAGACTCAATTATGTTCTCATGTTCCCGTCCATACATGTTCATTAAATGATTTCAGGTTCGTCAGTATTCTCAGCTTAAGGTGACAATCTTCTTAGTTTTACTCAGTTTCATGTCCAGTTACAGTTATAATCTTGGTCTTCATTACCGTTGCATTTTCAATCATGCATTCATGAATCACATCAGTCATGTATTCCATGCATTAGATATGTGTGTCCAGTATAAGAACTCAGTTTGTCAGTAGTTCAGGCATGTATTCATGGACCAGATATGCATGTTCAGTGTGTCAGCTCAGTCTATCAGTGTTTCTTAGCTTAGTCAGTCTCATTCGAGGACGAATGTTCCTAAGAGGGAGATATTGTAATACCCCATATTTTGTAAGTTCATTTAAGCTCTATGTACATAAGTTATTCCATATAAATTTTCTAAAATACTCAGTATTTTTCAATTTAGAGCTTGCCAATGCATAGGAAATTCAACTAGCTTTCCGATGATATAAACTTTCCTAAATTCGATAATTGGGTAAGAAGTTATGGCTATTTTAATTTTTGATCATTAAACACCATTATTCAGGCTAGTAGCACCTCACCAAGTATGTCAAAATGGCAATTGTCAGTTTCCAGTAAGGTACAGCGATATCAACGCATCGCGCCATAGCTTATTTTCACAATTGTCAATATCCAGTAAAGCAACGCAATTGTATCGTGTTGCGCCAAGCTATCAGTCCCATCTAGTATTGTAATGCGATTCCACCACATCGCACCACCAGCCACATTCCCAGTTATCATTTTCCAGTGGCTTGGTGCGATAGTGGCGCATCGCGCTAGGGGTAAATATTAAAAGATTTTCAGTAATTTTGAGTTTTAATTTCCAAGGGCTTTAGGGTCTCTTTCCCTCATTCTAGGCATCCTAAAACATGAAATCTAGCCCTAAATAACCTATGATCTCATTATTTTACTCACTTCTCTCAAGAAACAAAGAATCCTCTCTTAAGAGGTAAAAACCCTAATTTAAGAATCAAGTTCAATCCTCAAGAATTTCAATAAGAATCTTCAGGAACTAATATTCCCAGGTATGTCAGGTGTTCATCTATGGATCTCTTCCACCCATAGAGTCCAACAACTCATTTTTAAAACTTAAAGATTTATGATTTATGATTTCCATTGTTGGAATTGAATGTATTCACGTTCATGATAGTAATTAGTTTTCAATTCGTGTTTAATTGTAAGATTCATGAAATAGAATAGTATTTAGGGGGAATTATATGAATTGAATGCTTAACCTTTGATATTGAAATTGAATGTTGTATTCATGCTTACATGTGTTGACCATTATCATGTAAATAATCCATGCTCCACAAGTGTTTACTAAATTACCTATGTGAAGTAAATAGTGAAATCATGACATGTTATTATGTGGTCCCAATCATGTACAAGCTTATGCCCTACAATTGTTTGACGAAATGTTTATGTGATTTAACTAGTTCATATATATCAAGTGTTTGACAAAATATCTAAATGAGTGCATTGTTAGAAAGCAAGTATTGTTATGCCTTTATGATCGTGTTATTTCTTTCTATTATGCTATCGAGTCCTAGGGGTATTTAATACCCAACAATTTAGCTGTGTACTTAGAGCCAGTTTCAGTTATAGAATAGTATCAGTCATGTCCCAATCAGTAGAATCCAGTTAGTTACAGAACTCAGGGAAACTAAAAAAACTCAGTATCAATCCAGTCCAATTTTGTATACTCAGTTTAGTATCTTTCAGTTGGGAGTATGATTTAGTACCAAGGAGTGCAGGGATGACGGTTTCCCCATCAGAGAGGCAGAGTCATTAGTAGCAGTCCCTGTACTCCAGAACTGCATAGCCAGTGCAGGATGAGGACTCACCCGTCAGACTAGGCTTGACTACCTCCCAGGGGTCACCCGTTAGATTAGGCTTGTCTCCCATTACTTAGGCTTGGCATCCTGGTTTTTTAGTGTTAGTATCTGCGGCACGGTAATAGCACCCTTTCAACTGGGGTCACAGGTTGGACCCCTATCAGCTCAGATTTGGGTCATGTCAATAGATGATTACCTCCCACGATTTTCCAGTTGAAAACACAGTGTCTAGATGGTCCCTCATTGGCCTTCTCTCTCTTATCTTTTTCCACCTCTTACTATATGTGATATCCTAAGTGCCCGATATATGTCTTAACAATCTTTTATCTCCCGCACTCAGGTGGGTCCACTAAACTTTAAGGCATTGAGCGACTTTGATAAGCATTTTGAATCTTCTTCAAGGGACTGGTTGAGTCATTCCCATATAGAAACAATCAAAGTAAGCCTTCCCCCTACCCCAAAAGATAATGGGTTACATTAATTAACATATACTACTTCAACACATAAGTATGTTTCATCTATGATTGAATCTTGGTGAATAGGCGTAGGGTAGGTTTTCTAATAAGTCCAATACCCCCTCAGATCTTGGGTCGTACTAGGCTCATGGCTAAAAAGAGGATTTTTCTTTTGCTCTATCCAAGTTATCTAGAGTGGCTTTGACTAGGTTCCCAAGTGGACAACTTGGGTTGAAAATACAAAAAGTCATTGGATGCCTAACATATCGATAAATGGTTGTATTTTCAACACTTCATTTGGAATTGATAAATAGGAGTCGCGATGACCGCGAACCCCAAGCAGTTTAAATATTCAAGGAAGAAGTATGTCACGAAATGCAAGAGTTTAAATTTTGTAAAAATATAAACAAATAAGCAAACAAACAGTTTAATATTACAAACTCGAATTGTTAGTTAAAAAATTTAGTTCAAATATTTGGTTAGAACCTAGTTAAATCTCCAGCAAAGTCATCATTTTTGTTTTATCCTTTTTCAAATTTTATTTTAAGGAAAATAGTTTTTATCTTTTCAAACTATTTTAAAAGATTCACAAAAATTTCAAAATAATTTTAAATATAATTACAAAGTAGCCACATGATTTTTAAAGAAAACTTAAAGAAATTTCAAAGATTCAAAAGCAGAAATAAATCTTTAAAGTTAGAGAAACTATGCAAGGGTTCAATTAATTCCCTAAAAAGGTTTTTAAGGCAATTAGGAGCGTCCATTTAAAACGATTTACCAAAACATAATTTGAATAACTAAAAAGTGGCTAAATTTTTGCAAAGTCTTGATTTTATAAAAATATTAACTTTAATTCAAAATATAATTGATTTATTTATTTATTATTATTTTGGAGACCTAAGATGGAATTTAATTATGAAAGTAAAAACTTAGTCCTATTTAACTTAAGAAAAAATTCCTTTAAAAAAAGTTGAGCTAAACTCATTTCCTTTATAAATTCAAGAAAAAATTATTTTTTAAAATATAAAGGAGAAAGAACGTGATTTTGAATATCGTTTTTTTATTACAGAATTCTCCATCTTTAAGGAAAAGTATCAATTTAAACAAATTATGAAATTTGAATAATTAGTGAAAATATTTTAATTTTTCGCAAAGAAAATTGATTTTTGGTTGATGAAAATTCTCTTTAACTTAATAAATCAATTTAATATATTAATAAAATAAAATTTCATTTTTGTTCTCAAAGGCTTATTCTCAAAATATAAAGAGATTAGTTTTATTAACCCAAGAATTAAACTACGTGATGAATTATAAAGAAAGAAAAATATAAAGATAAATAGGAATAACAATTCAAAAGAGGACTTAATTTGATTTAACCAAAGTTCATTACAAACAAGTAGTCAAATAGGAATATACAAATAAACTAAAGAGGAAAAATTTAGGATTTGGACCCCTGATTTGGCCCATTGAAATCTGCCCAATTTTAGGGCCAATTTTCATGGGTTTTTCAGCCCTTTCAGCTGAGTATATTAACTGTATATTGCAGCCCTTCATGCTAGCGTGTTTTGTATATCTGGTGTATACATGAGCATATATTAGTCATATATGCATATGTTTTAATCTTCCACCTGTATTCCAACTTCAACTCCTTGTTTCCCACTGTGTATACCCTATATACTAATGCATATTAGTTTATACAACCTTGTTTCTTATCTCGTGGTCCATTTTTGGGACTTTGGCATGGAATTCGACTCAACGGATATGCAAGAGGGGAGTCCGTTTGGACTCATTGGGGTGTCACATGCGAAAAAAAAAGTAAACGATTAACTCAATCCAAAATGTTCTTACATACAATTTTAGAAAGCACAAAGATCAATTTTTCACTAAACAATATCAATATTCGAAAAGACGAAAACTAAATACTTAATTAAATGAATGTTCCATTTCTTATATCAAGCATATGCAAGGAATATGGCTAACTGTATGAGATCAGAAAAGTAGAAGATAGAATACTTTAATTATTGGATCGTGTTACATTAAAACAGGAAAACACACATATTCATGCCAAATTCACATGTATTAGAAATAAAGAAGGAAATTAGTAATCAACTTATCATGAGATGTTAACTGAAAAACGCAACATGTTTGTGATGAATCAAGTTGGAGATCAAATAGTTTCAAACCATATTTCTTAATACTCAAATCTCATAATCATAGACAAGGACCAAACATCTATTATATTAATCCAACTTGGAGAACAAAAGAGATCAAACTTTTGCCTCTAAAAACAACTTCTCAATCAATGACATAACCAACCATGTAAAGAAATAAACTTGCTGATTTGTCATGTTAATGAAGGGACTTGTGATTATAAGTGGATTTATGACTTGATTTTAGTAATTATTGATTTTTATCAATCTTCTTAAGAAATAACATGCTTTGGCAGGAAACCAAGCCAATCAGAAATAGGGTCTAACAAGAACTACTTTTCAGATTAAAAAAGGTAATTTAATCAATATTAATGCAACGTCTAAACTAGGTAAAATATGTATGAGCAATTGAGAGAAAATATAACTTAAAAAAAGAACAACCATGTTGAAATCGGGTTCCTATGATATATGAAATCTTTTGACTCTTGGAAGAAGGATACAAATCCACAAATAATTGAACTTAAATAGACCACATTGTCAAATTCCAAGGCGTACCAATGAAGTATAGGAGAATGGATGAAAGGCAAAAGATTATAATGCTAGTGGGTCTTAAACCTAAGTTTCGATGAGGTAGATCCATGAATCTTCCATTCTAAAAGAAAAAGAAGAAAGGAATGGCTTATTCAAGGCTCGAATCACCAAATGACTCATATGAGAAGATAAACATGTAAACACATAAACCACACACATAAATGGCCAAACAAATAAGCAAATTCCTTTAAAACATATTAATTTTGGCTCAATTATGGAAAGTAACCATTAGCTTCATGTCTAAATTGCACAAACCTAGGTGAATAATAAGGAGAAGCAAAAAATTTGTATATATAAAGCTATTCAAAAGATTCGAATGAAACCAACCATAAAGGAAAATTCCCCAAGAAACATTCAATGATTTTTAAAATTAAAATGTTGGAAGAAAAACTTAACGGCAAAAGGCTTATGACAATAACAAACTTAATAGGGCTGAATTCGTGATTATTAGGATAACATTTTACGAAGTAGAAACTAGCAAGAAAAGCACGATAAACTATAACACCTTATTAACATTCCCAACGTTTAATAACAAGAAAAGTTAAACCTAAGCCAAAGGATCTCACCTTGTTAGGAGCCACGAACTTAGGACACCAAGCCTTAAGATGGACTTCCACCGCTGAAGTTTCAGTTCCAACTCCTTGAAGTTTTAACTTTTCATCAAAATTAATTTTCCAAATGTGTTTCTTCCATAATTCTTTGAGTACGTAGGATTAGAGGAATGTTTTTCTCGATTTTCCAATTTTTCTCCCAAGAATCCCCCCTCATTTCTTTCTACATAGGTGAGTATTTATAGAAAGTTTTGGGCTTTCTGGGGGAAAATCGGAGGGTTAAAAGGGGTAAACGAGTTGAAATTTGAATTTCAAAATTGAGATATGGTTTGAGCTAGAATTGTACGGAATATTAACGTTATAGTTGAGCTATTGTGGTAGTTGTGCGTTGGTATTGTTCACTATTGCTGCAGCTATTCCACGCAAAATACTATTGTTATTATTTTTATTGATGAAGAAAAAAAGAAAGTTGGGCTAGGTTTGGGGTGGTGGATATGGGTTGGAGCGGTCTGGGCCGCTATTTAGTTGTTGGGCTGCTGGTGTATTGGAGTGGGCTGCCAGTTTGCCCAAAAATTAAAATAAAAAGAAAAGTTTGAGGAAAGGGTAGAAATTAGGATTTTTGGGATTTGAGAATTTAGGAAATTTATTAAATAGCCAATAAATTAGGGTCTTAGTTAAATTTATTCAAAATTTAACCAAATTGAACATCAACTGTCCAATTGTGTTGCAATTGTGGCCAATTCAATTTCAATTACAGCCAAATTTATTAAATTGACTAAATATTGCAATTTGTTATGAATTAACAATCAATTTAATTTCGGGATTCTTGGTTTCACAAAATCAAAATAATTATTTTTCGAATAACTCATCTTAAAGACAAAAATGTATCAAGATTTACTCTTTTAAAAGTTTTCAAGATAGTTCTTCATTAAAAATTATTTTTTGCAATGATTATTATTTAAGCAAGCAAAATTATATGATCTCGTATACATGAGTACTAAAATGTATAATTCGTTACTGAAATGAAAAAAATTCACTCGATTGAATATTTTAGAAAGTATTTATTCAAATGAAATAAATATTTTAATTTTATTTAAAATTGAGGAAACCCAAAATCAAACCTAGTCGTGCAGGGCAAAAATTAGATGTCAATAATCATATCTTGAAAGTTGAAAAACCCATCTGATGTCCTCGATATGGACTCACGAATTGTGAACCTCACCCTAGTTGTGGATCAAGTTCTGAAAGCTATAAAATCTAGTTGATTTCCATGGGTTGGACCCACAAGTCATGAACAGGCCCAGGACTTATGGACCAAGTCATGAAATCTTAATCTGAGAGATTTTTTGGGTAAACTTGGTGAATTTTGGCTATTTTCCTTATAGGTCTGACCCTTATATACTTAAACTCCCTTTTGAATAATTAGTTACAATTATTTTGAAAAGGAATAGGGTTAGAAACCTTTCCCGCTCCTCCAAAATATTCTAAGAGGAAAGAACACCTAGGGTTCAAGATTCAAGGCTTAGATTCAAGTTGTCTCAAATTATGTTCATCTAAAAGGAATGTTGAACACTCTTTACTTTAAGTATTATTATATTTTGTTAATTTACTTGGTAAGTATGTATTCTTTAACGATTGTATGAAATTGAGGTTGAGGAGATTGTTATAAAAAGCGCCTTATATTGACTTTTCTCTTATTTTATGGGTTTCCTAAGCATTATTAATAGATTTGTAGATGCAATATGTTCTATGAAAATGGTGAATTTGTTAACATGGATTCAGAACCTTTAAGAATTTTACATGATAAAAATATGACCCTCAACCCACTTCAAATTTTTTTTTTTCATGGGAATTATGATTTTTACTTTTTCTTTTGAATAAGGTATGACATAAATGATAAAAGGGTAAATGTCTCTTTGAAATCCTTTTGGGCTATGTTAATGAGCTTTAAAGATGGAACTGGGAATCTAAAATATTACATGAAAATGTTTTGGCAAGGTATAAATAACATGCAAGTCATGGTATGACGATTCCAATATGCGAATGAATTAATGAAAGACTCTATGGATAAATAATTATGAAAATATTTTAATTGAGCTTTAACAAAAAATATATAATTTTTCCAAGAAGGCATACATTTTTGTGACCAATGCTCGAAACCTATGTTTTGCCGACATAGGGATGACTTACCTTAATTAGAAAATAAATGATGTCCTTGATATGAAGATAAAATGGTGGTTTTAGACTATTGGTGAATTTAGTATAGTATCAGTACTTGCGACAAACATTAACTGAGGCCCCGCCAGTTGGGGAGTACTGGACCCATATAACCCAGGTTATTGGTTGTCAGTGAAAAGCTACATAGTTTAGGATTAAGTTTTAAATGGTCACGTCTTTATGCCCCATGTCCTTATTTCCTTACTTTATTATTATTATTGATGATAAAAATGAATAATGACTTGCTTTATAAGATATTTCCTTCTCTTTTCCTGGGTTGCATGTTAGTACTCACCGTACTGACCATCCCTGAATGCAATATTATTTTATGATGTAGGAACAATGTAGGTTTAGAGCCATTTTATCGTGATTTTGTGCAGCACTAGGGCATTCGTATTCTCTCTTGGACAACTAGTGATAAGTGGTAAGCTATCCATAATTCAGAAGGAGTTTGTACTTTTACTTATGTTTCATTTCTAGCAGTTTATAATTTTTGTGGTACAGTTGGGGCCATATCCCAACCTAGGATTTATTCTTAAAGTCAGAGGCTTTACAGATGGTGTTGGTTAATTATTTTATATTTTGTTGCTATGGCATGAATGTTACTTTATTTAAAATATTGAACTTTTTTCCATATGGGATGGTTTTCGCAACTTTAGTTATGACTATGCTTATAATTTAATGTTGAGGGGTCATCTCAGGCCTTCATAGGTTTAGAACACCCATCATAACCAGGACCTTGTCTTGGATCATGACAAACTTTGTCTTATAGGATGCTTTAGAATTCTAGGGTATTTATGAAGCTATGTCGAGTAGAGTCTTTTTTATGGGTGTGTAGCACATCCCACTTATATGAGGGAGGCTATGAGGCATTTAGAAATGTTTCCCTTTCTTCATGTTCAAGTTCATGCTAGAGAGTCTTGTTATAATAAATTCTTATAACTTTTTACTTTCCTGCATTCCAGATCATGCCTCCCCAAAGATCTAATTGCCAAAGGAATTCAGCTGGAGACTCTATCCTTACAAGGACAAACCAGAGGAGGTCTGCCTTACACATGGGATGAAAACCCAATATGGAGCCCATACTCCTGACTTCACTTCTCCTCTTAGGGTTCCACCAACCCAAAAAAATCCTCCCCAGGCTCCTAGGATCGGCGCCACCCGTACCCAATCTCTGCAAGGAGAGGTTTCTAATGTCAACTTCAGACAGGTCCTACATATGCTAGCTAAGATTGTATCATCATATTCCCATCAGGCAAATAATGTTTTCCATGCTAATGATTCTTCTGGTGCTACTCGGGTTGACAGTTTATGCAGCTAAACCCCCTGTCTTTACTAGGACCAAAGTTGAGTAAGACTCTTAAGAGTTTTTTGATGAAATAGAAATGATTATTAGGGTAGTTTATGCTATTGATACTGAGGGGGGTAATGTTTGTGGCTTATTAGCTGAAATAAGTAGCTTATTAATGGTATGATGAATGAGAGAAGATTAGGGGTGAAGATGTTGAACCTGTTATTTGAGATGAATTTTTTGATGCCTTTTTTGATCACTTCTTTCCTCAAAAATTGTGAAAGGCCAAGGATGTGCAATTTGTGAACCTAAAGCAGGACAAAATAAGTGTTAAGGAGTATGCTATGAAGTTTACACAGTTGGCTCGTTATGCTTTTGAGTTGGTGTCTAACATGAAGTCTTGAATGGGGAGGTTTGATTTAGGCCTTTATAGTGATTTCGTAATGGTGTGTTAGGGTGTCATGATGAATACTGACATGGGCATTCCAAGTTGGTAGTTTATATGTAACAAATAGAGAATGATAAAAATAAATAGAAAGAGCCAAAAAGAGGCATATAAAAAGGCTAAACATATAGATTAGGATGCGAGTCAACAACATAGTGGGAAACATGGCAGAAAGTGGTTCAAGAAAATATTTTGGGGTAATTCTCACCTATCAGCTAGTGCTCTAGTCTCCAAACCTATGAGTGATCAGCAATTTTAGTATAACAATGGCCCTAGGGTACAGGGTTCCCAATCATAGGCCAGTGTAGCTCAGTCGCCACCATCTTACCCTCTTTACCGCACTTGTAAAAAGCTTCAACATAGATTTTGTCATTTGTAAAGGAATTTGTGCTTTGGTTGTGGTCATCAATTAAATTCTTTCTTTATCAAATTATTTATTTCTTACTTAAATGGGTTTAGAGAGTACTACTTGTACGTTAAATGCTTTTCTTTCCAAAGGGAATTGTATGAATTTATAAGAGTGACCACACTTTAGAATTCTAGAGACTTCTTGAATGAAAAATGTTTTACCTAAATTCGTATACTAATTTCAAAAGAGAATTCTTATTTTATTTTTAAATAATTTATTTTATGGTCTATGATATATTTTGAAGAAGAGCCCAGGAGGAGAAAAGAGATGATTTATATGACTCGCAAGTCTTGGTATGACGATATCAAAGAATAGAATGCCCATAAGTGAAAGGAATGGTTTTTAAGAATTGATTGATATTTTAAAGAGGCTAACATATGGGCTTAAAGAGAGTTATATGGTTAGTTAAGAAGGCATGGGTTCAAAAGAATTATTGCTCGAAATTGTGTTTCGTTAACATAGGATTGATTATATCCTTAATATGCATAATCATTGTATACTTGCCTCATGATTTGGTATACTAAAAAGGAAAGACACCAATCCGTACTACAAACATGGATTGGGGGCTTGGCCGATGAGGAAAAGCTAGACCCACATGGCTCGTGGTGTATAGAAATGCTTGGTATATCATTGATAACACTTAAACTACACTTCTCTTACGAGAATGTAAGCGATCGTTGTCAATATATAACCCAACTAGATTGGGGTCGAATCCCATAAGGAATATGGTATGAATCTGAGTTATCTATGGGTTAATCAACTGATAGTTAGCAGTTTCTTATGAATGGGGTTTTATGGAAAGGTAGCAAATAATTACTTCTCAATTCAGTGTTTGAAATCAATATGATAAGGAAAACTAGAGTTATGTTTACTATGGGTGTTGGGATTTTACAGACGCTAGTAATGGTTCAAGATTCTTATGGTAGGTAGGAACGACAGACTATCCTTGTCGAAGTTATGTCTAAATGTTTCTCAACCTAATTAGACATTTAACCACCTAATTCTCTCAAACTTAGGAAATTTATATTTTAGAACAGGATGTTATCTCAAGTTAATTAATCTTGTTACAACATTAATTATTAATTCAAAGTTTAATACTTCCAAGTTCCTGTTGATAATTCACTTCTTACTAGGGTTGATTTTTTATCTCAAGTAAATCAATAGTAAGCGAGGCCTATTGTTTGCAATCAATAGTCAGCATATAAAATAATGTAATTAACAAGAAGTTCCTACCACAGTTAGAATCTTGAACACTTAGTTATGTCACAAACCCAAACCCATAGATCTCACAACTCGGGTTAAGGAAATTTAGCTACTCATAATAAAATAAGAAAGACAAAAAGTTGACTTTATACTTAGATAGATGATCTTACAACAAGATGAATAGCAATAAGTTTTTCTCAGATTTGATGCAGTAGAAAATCCCAAAAACAATAGTAATAATCTCTCCAAAAATAATTGTCTTGTTAAAGTCAGAGAGCTAGAGAGAAAAATCTCGAAATGTCAGTTCCCTGATGAATAGAAAACCCTAACATATGTTTTAAATACTTCAACCTAATTATGGTAACAAAATCATAGGTCACAGTATTTTCTTGGACAGGTGACGACGTGTGTGACGGCTTATCCGAATTCTGACGGCTTATCAGGAATGTCGTCAGCTCCTCTTCACTTTTAATAATCTCTTTCTTGAGAAGACGATGAGGCTTGATGGCTTATCAGACATGTGACAACTTATCATAGATGTCATCACTTTTTCACTTCAAACTCCATTCCCTGTCAAAGCATAACGACGAGCCTGATGGCTTATAACACTTCTGAAACCCTATCATAGATGTCGTCACTGATTCTAGCTTAATTCTATTCTCTGTCTAAGCCTGGCAGTAACTTTGATAGCTTATCACAAGGCTGACGACTTATCAGACAAGTCGTCAGCTATACTTCCTTCTCTACTTGCTCAGAAATTAACTCTTTTACTCCCATTATTGTTGATTCTCTTGCATCTTGACTTTTACTACAATATCAAAGAGAAAATAATAAAAAATGACAATACTTGCTTAAGACTTTGCAATTATTCCCAGTTAAAAGCCTTAAATGTATTAATATTTGCTCACACATCAATCATCTAGCTCAAAATTATAGAAAAGAGTTGAGTCTTCATCTCAAGTAATTATTTGAAGTTTTTATTTATGCCCATGTAATTTGAATTTTATATTCATGACTATTTTGTATCAAGAATATTCTATTTTTGGTTGTTCTACATGCCAATACTTTTCACGTATTGATTATCCTCGGGCAGCTAGATTGTTTTATGATATAGGTTTAAAAGTTCTCTCTAGTGGGTCGGTGCATTATTAGGATTTATCGAGGCAACATCAGAGTTGGTGAGCCCTCCATCTTTTGAAAGACAGTTTATTTTAGAATCTTAGTACTTTTCAGCTAATGGTATCACCGGGGCCTTATCTCGGCTTAGACAGACTTATGTTTGAGGTTTTGTAGACTGGTTTAGTTAAAAAAATTTATATTATATGTTCAAAGTCAGAGATTATAATTTTTTAAATCTAAATTGAACCTTTTCGTTTGGGTCTATTTTCTTCATTTTGATTGGGACTATGTTACGATAGAAAGCGAAGGGGTCTTCTCGGACATCCATTGGCCTGAGGTGCCCATTGCATCCAGGATATCATCTTGGGTTGTAAAAAACTTGTTATTAGAGAATTATTAAGAATCCTAGGTTATTTAGAAAGTCGCACTAGTAGAGTCTTGCTTATGAATGTGTTTTGCACCACACTTATAATCAGGTGGCTACCAGGCATTTAGAATATGTTTTATATTCTTTCATACTCCAGATCATACAGTAGTGTTATACGTAAGGAAGTTATCTTGATACCTGTCTAACTTTAATTCTGTTGGCTATACCTCATTATCGAGGTGATAAAAGTACAAAAGCTAAGATTCCTAGCGATGTGATCCTTTTTAATGGACTCATCAAAAAGTTATAAAACTACATAAGAACTTTGGAGGAGCCCGTTAGTATATCAAAGTTTATTTATTTTTAGCTTATACTTCTATATTTATGAATCATTCAATTAATTCAAGGTGAGACGTGCATTTAGACCCCTTTCAAATACTTTGTTGTAGATGTCACGCTTAAGGAGGAAAATAGGGTAGCTAAATATTTGAATAATGTTTCCACCTGATGAGGTAGTATTAATTAGAATGTTATAAGCTAATAGCAATCCAATGATCGTAGAGAGTGAAATATAACATCATAAGTTTAGAAGTAAGAGTGAAGATGACTTTTGAGTAAAAAAGATAGTTGTATTCGTGTAACCTTTGAATAAAACGGGTTGTATGCTCTTATGGTGACTGGATATGGATATCAATATTTATAGATTTTATGGTTGATAATAAAGGAAGTGATTAGTTATGATGATTTAGAATTTATATGAAATAGGGAAGGGGCTCATGATTGATAGTTATTGTAGTGGTAAAATCATTTATAGGTTGTGAATAGAAGGATATAGTGTCTAGTAATTTATAAATTTAGCCTTCACTTGGGGAGATCTTAGAAAGGAGAACTTATTGGTGTTTATTGAATTTTGAAGGTAGTTTAAAGGTATGCATGGATAAACAGATAAGATACGAGGAAGAAGAATGTTCTAATAGATCGTAATGGATTATTATAAGATTAACATCGGATATCCTTATATGTGTCTGTATCCATTGATATTTTTTTAGTAGTTCTAAACTAGTATAATATGTGAGAAGACGTGTAATGAATAATAAGGTTTAGAGTGAAATTATGAAGAAGAATGTGCTTGTAAGTAGAGTTGGGTAGAATAAGAAATTTAGATTGATTAATTTGTCATATATTTTGATGGACTAGTATAGTATGTGGGTTGCTTCATTGTTAGTTCATTATTTGCAATAGATATTAAGTTTGAACTTTACATGTTGACTATGGTGAAAAGAATTGTAGCTCGAGGATAGTGATGTCAGATTTATGGGAAATAAATTAGTAGGCTTGATATGATGTGTGTAATAGTCTAGTTTTACAACTTATGAAAAGTTTGAGTGTGTAGTTGTGATACACAAACACACACATAAAGGACTAGTGTTGAAAATAATAAACTATAGCTAAGTCATTAACTGGATAAGAGCGTTAGATTTATAAGTATAAGTTGTACCCCAGGTAGCATGTTGTTAGTTGAAGTTTTAAGTGTATAAGTGTTATGTTTCCTAGTAAGTGTTGTTGAGTTTTTGGTATGAAGAAGGCTAAGTAAATATCAAATGGTATTAGTAAAGCTAATTTAAGGGAAGTATAGATAAACAATGTGAGCTCTTGATATAGTTTTACAAATTTTGTAAAACAGTGAGGATATGATATTTGTGGTGTAATACTAGTATATTAAGGAGTGGAAAATGGATTTTTATGTGTTAAGAAGAGTGGATGTGTATGTCCATGAGAGTGTAAGTTATAGTATGATGACTATAGAACCTAGAAAAAGTTAAGATTAGTATCCTTGGAAGGAATATTCTAGAAAGAGTTTAATGTCCTCATATTATAGTTAATAAGATGAGTTTGGTGTTCATGTGTATAGTTATACCCCCATTGTGTTGAGTGTTGCGCTAATAGATTTAATCACATGATTTTTTCTCAAGTCTAGAATAATGACCTTTGAACTAAGGGGGAGATGATGAACTAAGGCAGATCTTGAATTTTCTCATGGTGGAAAGTTTTAGGGAAGAGTCATGATAAATATATTCTTATTCTAGAGAATTTCTCCTTCAGTTTAAGAGAAAATTCAGCCAAAGTCTTATGTATTCAAATTGTGCCTATACCTAAGGTCCAAGTTGTCTATGTAACTATGTCCATTGTCCACCACCTAAACTAGAAGTAATAATGTCTCTCAGTAATCCAAGATTTCAAGTATTCAAGCTCTGTGTTACTATGCTTATGATCCATAAACTCATGTTTCACATCATGCTTAGTTCTAAGAAACTATACTTTCTATATGTTACTAATTCATTTTATGTCATGTCTAGCCCAAAGCAATACTATCTATACAAACTCATGACCATTCTGAATTCTTCGAATAAGAAGTGATATCTTCAAGTAGCAATCCTTATCTTATTTCTTAAGTTGATGAATCCCATCTTTATGTTATACAACTCAGGATATATGCACTCATGTTCCTCACTAGGCCCAATCCTAAGAACTAATGCTATATTATGTTTATGCTGAATGACCTTCTATTTATGATCTAGATATTTGATATATGAAGACCTTCGTGCCTATTACATTGTATATTACATCACACCTTGAGTAGTGTAACAAAAATAAACTATAACTGAATAGTGTCATTACTATTCCTGAAGCTAGTACTCTAGTACCTTAGCAACCTTCCTTATGTTTTGATGATAGTGATGATCGAGGTAGAGTAATGATATAGATAAAAGAGTAGATGCCCCTTATTGTGTAAATTATATTATGAAAACTTGATCTAAACTTATTGCTGAAGAGGGAAGAATGAGTTGAACCTTTATTAGGTGCATTGGTTAGAAAGGGGATATGTGGTATAAACCCATACAAAAATGATCAATGTTGTTGGTTTTGGCAGAGAGATCCATAAAGTGGGTGTGGTAATGATATGTTTAAATATTATGATTGATAGATACATAAATTATTGTATCATATGGCTAGTACTCCTTGATTAAGACTTGAGGTTATTTGGTTATAGTGATAAAATGGAGTAGTATTTTTGAAGGGATGTAAGTATAAGGTCCATAGCTTAAGCTAGAACCTTTTAACTCCGAGTTAGGATTCAACATGGAAGAACTATGCATGAGACTCAACCTCTTGAAGTTTTGTGTTTTGCGGGGGAATTTTAAGTTGGAAATGATGAAGTCTGTTATTCATATTATAATTCATAGTTGAGAAGTGTTGCTAAATTTAAGGGATATTGGTCGTATAATTTAAGTGTGAGAATATTTTTATTCCTATGTCTAGTAAAATCTTATTTAATGACAAGTATCAATATTAATCATGAGCTATGATCGCCAAATAAATTCATGTCTCGTGTCGTTATGATCATGATATGTAGAACTCATGCTCAAGATCATGTCTATGTCAAGTCTCATTATCTCATGATTCGTGATTAGAGATTTACTTAGTATTGTCATGTAGCTCTTTTGAGGCCTATGGAGAATTTCTAATTTGAAGTTACATATTTAATTTTGTACTTCAAAAGTTTCTATAACTTTCTATCCATCATTCAAGGATGAATGATCCTAAGGGGGAGATAATGTAACACTACAATTTTTCAAGCTAGAATTTGAACCATCCTTCATACGTGTATAGACCCAAACCCAATAATTTCTATATAGGTATAAGTATGAAGATCAATTATTGAGTGTGGGAGCAACTTTGGATGTGAATTGATGTCATAGAAAACTCCTAGCTCAAAGTTGAGATAAGAACTTCCCTATCAATTGAGTTTTATTAAACGTTCTTACTTGGGTCAATTTTCAATGACCATTACTCATGGAATATAAGGTGTCCTACTACCTACCATATTAAAGGTGTTTGAGTCTTCTTTCCAACTCAACTGACCTCTCGTCAATTCGAGTTTGGAGTAAAAATTTATGAGTTTTTTAGTGAGATGTTGTCTAAGGTGCGACGCATTCATACGAGGCACAACCGATGCCGCACAATTGGTCATACGAGGCATAACTGGGGACGTGTTATTGGATTGTAAGGACCTCCCCTTTCCAGACATGAAAAATTTATTGTTCTCTTCTTAAATTAAGGTAAAATTAGTTCTCTCATTTATGTAACTCCCCCAACCTGTTTTATACCCCAAAGATGTCCAAAACTATTATATTCATTCCCAAATCCCTAATTTTTCTTCTCTCTCCAAACCCCAAATTACTAATCCTAAAGTTCTAAGAAGGATAAAAGATTAAACTTCCTCCTCAATATTTTCTCATCAATTTGTCATCAAGGGTAAGTAGAATGAATCTGATTCAAGTTTTCTCATATTCCTCTCATAAAAAGGTATGTAGAATGACCCTACTTATATTGAATTTAAAAGTATGTTTTTCTAAACATCTAGATACGTATAAAGTATGATTTTTCATTTAATTTCAAGAGCACATTCCGAAATCTCCATATATGATAAAAGAATCATGAATAGAACTATGGAGGTGGATTATTTTATGATTGATGAAAAGATTGAGTTTTTGAATGATTTCAATATCAAATTGTGCATGCTTACTCAAACGAGTTTGGAGAGTATTACTTTTATTTTAAACGCTCTTGTTTTCAAAATGAATTTATGAGAGAGTGACCATACTTTAGAATTTTATAGAAGTGTAGAACGAAAGATATTTTGCCTAAACTCGTATACCAATTTCAAAGATGAATATATCCTAAAATATGGATAGTCATTGTATACTTTCCTAGTTCTTTGATATACTAGAGAAAATAGACTCCAACCCTTGTGGCAAACTTGGATTGGAGGTTTAGTCGATGAGTTAAATTCGGACCCGCATAGCCCGTGGTGTATAGAGATGTCGAGTATACTATCTATCTCAGAATTAAAGAAAAGTGTTGAGTCTATGTTTTAAGTGATTATTTCAAGTATTTATTTTTATCCATGTGATCTGACTTTTGCATTCATGACCATTTTATATCAAGCATATTTTATTTTGAATTATCTAACATGTCAACACATTTCACTTATTGACTATCCTCGGGCGGTTACATTATCTCATGATGTAGGTTTAGAAGCTCTCTCTCATGGGTCAGTGCATCATTAGCATTTCTCAAGACTACACTAGAGTTAGTGAGCCGTCCATCTTTCGAAAGATAGTTTGTTTTAGAATCTCAGTACTTTTTAGTTAATGGTATTGTCTGGGCCTTGTTTAGGTTAGACAAATATTCTTATTTTTGAGACTTCATAGACTGATTTAGTTGAATGATTTTATGATGTATGTTCGGAATTTGGGATTATTGTTCTTTATATAAATTGAACCTTTTTATTTGAGTTTATTTATCACATTTTGATTATGACTATGCTATGATAGTAAGCTAAAGGGTCTTCTCAGGCCTCTATTGGCCTGGGATGCCCGTTGCAATCAAGGGCTCGGCTCGGATCATGACATTATTCTAGAAAAGAAATCATAATATTTAATACTTCAAAATTAATTAAGTTTTACCTTAACAACAACAACAAACCTAGTGAAGTTTTACCTTAAATAAATGAAAATTTTTATTAAAGTGCTCAGTGTTCTTTGGTACATCCGATCTACCTTTGAAATTTTTTCAATCTGTTACTTGTTATGTTTGTTCCTTAATATTTTGTCAATTCAATACGATTTAATTTCTAATTACAATTTCAATTTAGTTGTCACAATGTTTTGCTATATTTTTGTTGGGTATAGGAATTTTTGATTGTAGAGATATTCTTATATGAATTTTTTCAATGAGCTTTTTGGAAGAAAAGATATTCTTATAACTACTTTTTTGATGAACTTTGAAGGTGTGTTGTATAATAATTTCATCAATTTTAAGCCTATAATTATATATGAATTTTTGATCGGACTTTTAGAAATCTTTTATTTAAAGGCTAGATTTAGTCATATTATTTAATATCTCGATTATCTTATTATTTTGTTATAATTTTGTTCACTTAATTTTTCTACTTAATACATGTGGTAGATGATTTTGAGAAATTTTTGTATAAGGATTAGATTTAACTGTATTATTATGATATCTCAAGTATCGTATTATATTTTTGTAGTTTACAGGCGGAAGATGAAGGTTCGGTCAGACTTTGAGGAACTTCTATGTAAAGGTTAGGTTTAACCGTGTTATTTTGATATCTTGATTATCATATTATTTTATTGTAGTTTTTGTTTTGTTTCTATCTGTTGTTTTTGTTATTATTCATTGTTTCTTGTACTTTCGTTACTTCTTTTGGACTGTTATTAACTTTTTTTCTTTAGTTGGGTACTCAAAAACAAATCTGAGATAAGAGTTAGAAATACCTCTACAACGATAGAATTGAGTAAGTCCGTGTATATATATATATGTGTGTGTGGAATTAGAGTTAAAAGTACATTCAGAAAACACCACATCCATTATTGTAATCAACATTTTGTATTTTTCTTTTTTTTTTTTTATAATTGAATTTATTATTATTCCTTTTCAATTAAGGTTGATAGAGTAATTTTATTTTTTCTTTCTTGAAAACTTTATTTGGATCAAAGATATGAAATTTGATATTCCTAATCAATTCTTTATATATACTTTCGTGAAATCACAGCAAAGAAAAAAACTTATGGCAAGTGATATATTAGCACATTAGATTTTTTTTGGGGGGTTTGTTAACACAGTTCCCTTTTTTTTATCAATTTACTAGAATGATTTTTAGCTGAATATAATAACTAATGGATATACAGTTCTAATTTGCAATTTCCTTTTTATATCTGTGCAATTATTTTTTAGAAATAAGAATTTCACTTTCGACTCTATTTAGGAGTACTAAATTTTCTATACTTTCAAAATTCATATTAAGAAAGTTGAGCTAGTTTTATTTGCTTTTTGGTTTATTTATTATGTTTCTTATGTATTTAAACATTATACACAATTTTACACTGGATAAATCTTTTTCTATTACAAATTGTGTTTGCAATAATTTGTTTTGTTCATATATATTTATTATTAATTAACACAAGGTACACGTGTAAAGCAGGTACAATTGACTAGCACAGATAAAATAGGAATAATGTCAATAAATAGTTGTCAAATAAGAAAAAATAACATTCTTTTATGAGTTGGTTGTATAAGAAAAAAAATTATGGCTTCACAAATTGAGATTTTGACTGGCATTATATAGAATAAATTAACTGTACACATAGAACATGGAATACGGATGTGTGTATTAGCAATTCGAGATTAAAAAATTCAAAGATCTTTTCCTTTTAAATAAGTAATTCATGTATAATAATATCATTCATTGTTAATTACCTTGACTTTTTTTTCCTATCAAAAAATGGCTCAAAAGCATATTTTCTTACTTGTGTCTTGATCTGGAACTGCTCCGACGTCTCTCTCTTTAAATATCTTTCTCCTTAATGTCTCTCTCCGACGTCAGTGATCTATCTCCGATAGTAGGTAACGTACCCATTAGATCTATTCAACCCCTTTCTCTCTACCCACTCTTACTCTCTCTACCCTTACCACTATCTCTGTTGGTACCCCATATTTTTCGACGAGACACAAACTAGTTCTACTACCAGAATCGACAGTCTGGTGTCGATAAAAAAGCATTGGTTTACATCAAGACTTTGATGAGTGAATAGGTAATCCAGGTCAAACTAGATCTAGCCTCTAAAGGTCTAAAGGCCCTCTGATGAAGCTTCGAAGACAATATTCCGACATCAGGTTTTTTTGGTGACTTTTGGTACAATTTTTTACGAATATTACATTTTATGACATTCAAGTTTAGGGTCGATTTTAGCAATAGGTAAAGGCGCCGAAAGTAAAATTCCAGTGACAATTTCTTCCAACAACTTGTCAGAATTCGATGAACTGATCAAGAACACATCCTCACTTTATCTTATCACAGGATCTGGTGGACTCGTTTCATTTCTTCTTGTTTATTAGGTCTAAGTTCTTGGCTATTTAGAGTTGGATACATCCAAAAAAATTTTATATCTATTTTTAGTCCTTTGTCTCTTGTTTTTTTTGCCAAACTATCTTTCCTGTTCTAGTGGGATTATTGGTCCTATTTTTTTTTTGTATTGGTGTTACTTTCTAAAGCTGACCTGAGTTCTTGTGACTAGTACAGTTCTTTTTATTGAATATTATTTGTCAATACTTTGTTATAGTGTATTGGTTATATGGCTCTAGGTATATGTGGTTGATTCTTGATATTTCCCTATAAATTTATCTCATTATTGTTTTTGTGTCCTTTTAGCCTGTCCTATTTGTGTTTTAGCCCTATCTATTTACTTAGTTTTTTTGCTTCTCCATTTGAGTAGTAGTTGTGGTGGTCGATGGTAGACTAGGTTCGTGTTTTAGATTGGGGTTGGGGTTTGGACTAGGGTCTAGGGTGAGGGTGGGGATAGGTTAAGATTAAGCTATTAAATTTAGGGTTGAGGGTGAGGGGTAGTATGGTTAGGTGGGGCGAAGGTTCTTCCAGGTTGAGAGTTGGGCCTTAGAACATCTGGACTCTTCATAGTAAGTCCATAAAGCTCATGAATATTCTTAAAAAGAGGATAATTTGTATAACTTGTGTCCAGAAAACCAAATGGGTAGGATCAAAGGCAAGGGATATGGATGGATATATGTTGTTGTACTCAGGTAGCATGATGCATAAGAATGGGGTAGTTATCTTAGTATATATGAGGAGCTTAGGGGGCAACTAGTAAAGCTTAAGCTAGTTAATGATAGGTTCATGTCAATTAAGTTAATCATTGAAGGGTCTACTATGAACATTATTGTGCCTATGCTCTGCAAGCGGGATTAGACGAGGAGGAAAAGAAAAACTTTTGGGAGGCTTTGGATGAGGTGGTGAGAGATGTTCTGAGCATGGATATTCATGGCGGTTTTGGTTTTAGTTAACAGAAAAAAGGACGAGCTTCTATTTTGGATTTTTCTAGGGATTTAGGGTTATGGGTGGTAAATTCGAGCTTTTCAAAGAGGGAGGGACATCTTATCACCTTTTGTAGTTCGGTGTCCAAGACCTAGTTAGACTTCCTGCTCCTTATGAAGGGTAATAGAGTGATTTCTAAAGACAGTAAAGTCATACCTAGCGAGAAACTTTCAACTTGGAATAAGTTATTGGTGATTGACTTGGTAATAAAAAAGCTAAGTAAGAAGAAAAGTGTCCAGGATTAGCCCATGATTAAGTGGGTTAGCTTGACTTTAGCTGGTGCTTTACAAATAGGGAAAAAGTCTACGACTAGAAGGGCTTGGGAGAATAGAGGGGACATTGATAGAATCTGGGAGACGACTACTAGTTGCACTGGGGAAACCACTAGCGAGGTGTTGGTTGTCTCGAGAGGCCGATCGAGGAAGCACCAGAGGGATTGGTGGTGGAAAGAAGAAGTTAAAAGAAAGGTGAAGAATAAGAAGGTGGCTTATACTAAGTTGGTTGAGAGCAGGAATGAAGAGGAGAGACTTACAAATAATGAGGAGTATAAGGTGTCTAGAAGAAAGGATAAGTTAGCGATTACAGTGTCTAAGACAACAACTTTTGAGAGATTGTATAAGGATTTAGGGGAGAAAGGATAGGATAAAAAGTTGTATAGGCTATTCAAGGCCAGAGAACAGAGGTATCGTGACCTAGAGTAAGTAAAGTGAATTAAAGAAGAGGACGGGACAGTGTTGGTTGAGAATGCCCTCATTAGGAAGAGTTTGCATTCTTTTTCCATTAGATTTTTAAAGACATAGAGGACAAGGTTTCGTGTTGGGAGACTTGGAAAACTCAGAGAGGTGTCACGATTATGGTTATTATAGGCATTCAAGGTTTAGGAGGTCAAGGGGGATATTTGTAGGATGTGTCAAAGTAGGGTGACTAGGCCAAATGAGATTCCAGTGGATTTTTTGAAGAGCACTGGCGTGGTACGTTTGGAGTGGCTGACGAGGCTGTTTAACACCATTTTTAGGATAACAAAGATGCCTAAATCGTGGAGATGGAGTACGATGATTCAATTATATGAGAAAAGGGGTGGAGTACGATGATTCAATTATATGAGAAAAAGGGGCACGCTTAGAGTTAAAACAAATATAGGGGTGTCAAGTTATTATGTCAAACCATGAAGGTTTGGGAAAGGGTGGTGGAGTTGAGATTGAGGAGGATCCTAACTATTTCTGTGAATCCATTTGGTTTCATGCAAGGTCACTTGGCTACTGAGGCCATTCACCTCGTGAGGAGATTAGTAGAGTAGTTTTGGAAGAGAAAGAAGGACTTGAACATGGTTTTCGTTGACCTTGAGAAGGCATATGAAAAAGTCCCCAAGGAGATTCTGTAATGGTTCTTGGAGGCTAGAGGGGTGTCCGTTGCGTACACTCGGTTGATTTAGGACATGTACAGTGGTGAGAATACACGTGTGAGGATAATAGGAGGACACTCGAAGCACTTTCTTATTTTGACAAGGTTGCACCAGGGATCGACTCTTAGCCTTTTTCTATTTACATTGGTGATGTATATTTTGATGCAACATATTCAAGGGGAAGTGCCTTGGTATATGTTATTTGTTAAAGACATTGTACTGATTGAAGAGACTTGGGGAGGTATTAATGATAAGTTGGAGTTTTGGAGATAGACCCTTGAGTCTAAAGGATTTTGATTGAGCAGGACCAAGATGGAGTACTTGGAATATAAGTTTAGAAATTTTTCATAGGAGGCTAACGTGGTAGTGAAGCTGGATTCTCAACCCATCCTAAAAAGGGAGAGTTTCAAGTATCTTAGGACTATGATTTAGGAAAATGGTGAGATTAACAAGGATTTCTTGCACCATATTAGTGCAGGATTGTTGAAATGGAGGCTCTCTTCGAGAGTCTTGTGTAATAATAAGGTGCCGCCAAATCTTAAAGGTAAGTTCTATAGAGTGGTTGTCCAACTGGCTATGTTGTATGTACTGGAGTGTTGTCCAGTTAAGAACTCCCACATTCAAATGTTGAAGGTGGCGGAGATGAGGATGTTGTAATGGATAGGTAGCCTCACTAGAAAAGATAGGGTTAGAAATAAGATTATTCGAGAAAAAGTAAGAGTTGCTTCTGTGGAGAACAAGATGCAAGAAGTGAGGTTACGTTAGTTTGGGCATGTGATGAAGAAGTGCTCGGATTCTCTAGTACGGAGGTGTAAGAGGTTGTATATGGATGGTTATAGCTGGGGTAGAGGTAGGCCAAAGAAATATTTGAGGGAGATGATTAGGTATGATATGGAGCATTTACAACTTATGGAGGACATGACGCTTTGATAGGAAGGTGCGGAGGATACAGATTAGGGTAGAGGGTTAGTGGATACGAGTTCTTCTGTAATTGAAGGGGAGAGTGCTTTGTTGTTGTCTGGAGTTTCTGCTTCATGATATTTTGGTAAGGTCTATGATTTCAAATAGATAGTTTATAGTATTATCTTGTGGTTGTCTTGTTTCCCGTATTAGCTAGCAGTTTGTTATCCCATTTGGTTGTGTTCTTTTATATTTTGTACTAATTATACTGTTATCTATCCTGAGCTGCGGTCTATCAAAAACATCCTCTCTATTCATCTGAGGTAGTGATATGGTCTGCGTACACATTACTCTCGCTAGACCCCACTATGTGGGAATATACTGGATATGTTGTTGTTGTTGTTTTTGACATACTTTTATAGACAGACTAAAAAAAGTGTCACATATATTAGTATAAAAAAAACTTTATAATATATTAAATCTCCTTGTCTGAATTGGATTACTATAAATTATATGAGATTGTTGTGGTTATAAAATTACAAAGAAAAAGAGGGGAAAACATTTCAAAATCATTGCAGAAAAATCATGACATATCACTATAACTATATTCAACTTATATATTACTCACAATCACATTAGACCGCCATGATTTCAAGGTCATAAATTAAAAGAAGTTGAATAATATATTTTAGAACTGTGGCATGCATGTAAGTCATGAAAAATTGACATAATTTCATGTTTTCATGTTAGATTAGTATAAATCATATTTAAGGTCATGGTATCTATTATTAGTACTGTGTTTATGTAGTAAAGTAAAAAAATCAAAATAGACTAGAAAATTAGAAATCAGAAGTTTCGATCAACAATAATATCAGAAACTACGAAATTTACTGTATCCTTGAAAAATTTAGCCCCTTACTATATACGAGATGTTTAATCATAGTTACTATATTTCTAACATAAATTTGAGAAAACAACTAATCCTATTAATCTCATCTAAGTTCTTATCATAATCCAAATAATTATAGAATCAATAGAATTATAATTATGAAATCCTACTACAAAACAATAGCTCCAATAGTGATACCTAAAAGGAGATTGAATGAAGAAGATAAGAGAGGAGAAGAGTTAAAGTAAACGAAAGAGAGATGGTTGATTGGAATTTTATCAAAATAGCCATAATTTAAATTACTAGGTTAAATGCACGTGTAGCCTTTGATTATTTAAAGTTAAAATTTGATTATTTCTTCAATTTTTTTGAACAAAATCAAAATTAATTCTACTATAATCGATTTTCAAAAATACAAAATCAAACCAAATAAAACTCAATTTATTTAATCAATTCGATTTGAATCGATTTTTGCCTAAAGCGTAAACACCCATGGTCAATCTTATATAAAAATATAAAAGATATACTTATATACAAATATGAGCTGAATCAAATAGTATAACATTATACAACTACATTAAAATATATTTTCTTCCATAAATACTAGATCTTTATTTTTCCTTTTAAAAAAAGTGACCTTCCTCAAACCTAGATGTCACTAATTGTTAAAATGTACACTATAGTGCTAGCTTTACTATTATAGTAAAATAGTTTTTACTATTTTATTAATTTACTGTTTACATTTTTCATTTGGTAGTTAAGTCAAGCAAGTCTATTAGTTTAGTCAGTTAGTTGCACAAGTTGTTAGAGGAAGTTGTAGAAGATTCTAAAAGTTCATGTGAGTCCAAAAATACTCAGCCTAGCAGCCACGTTGTAGTAGCTTTTGCTTATCAATGAAACTACTTTTACCCTTAATCACATGAAGCTCTACTTCTTAGTCTTGTTTGTGTGAGTGTGCACTGCAGATTACAGAGTTCTAACGTGAAATCAGAACAATTAATCGTGGTTATCTAGGGAAGTAAGTCGACTATATTTTTGAATCCCCATTATTGCAGAGTTTATTTAGATCTCTGTTCTGTGAACTACAGAGTTTAAATCACTAGTTTGTGAGCTAGAGCTAAGATTTTCTTTAGGGTTCTGAGTTTTGTTATGGTAAAATTCAACTAAATTTGTGAAATTTAGTTGCATCTTATGAAATAGAAATTTCAGTTAAATTTGTGAAACTTAGTTATATTTTATGAAATAGCAATGGCACCTAAAATTGATCCTAGTGATCCCTTGTTTCTGGGTGCTTCAGAAGTAGTTGGAGCTGTTTTAATCCCAATTAAACTTGTTAGCTCAAGCAATTATGGCATATGGAGTCGATCAATGAAGATAGCAATATTAGGAAAAAGAAAGTATGGTTTTGTGATTGACACATGAAGCAAAGATGTGTATGGAGAGGATCTATAAGAACAATGTGAAACTTGTAATGTTATGGTTTTATCATGGATAATGAGTTCAGTTAGTACAAAACTACTAAGTGGAATTGTTTATGAAGAAAAATGAATCTGAGGTGTGGGATGATCTTAAAGAGATATTTGACAAAGTTTATAGCATGAGGATCTATCAATTATATAGAGAGATCAACAATCTCAATCAAGGAACTGACTCAATTTTTGCATACTTCACAAAGCTGAAGAATTTTTGGAGTGACTGTGGTGTTGTGATTCCAGCTCCATTGTGTGATTGTCGCAAATCTAAGGATTATACAGATCACTTGTATCAGCTAAGGTTGATCTAATTTTTGAGTGGGTTGAATAACTCATAAGATCAAGCCAAGAGGCAAATACTGATGAAATGGATAATTTCTACTCTTAACAAGGCACATGAAATGATAGTAGAAAATGAGATTCAACAATTATCTTATATTGCAACTATAAGTGATAAGACTGACCCTATGGCTATGCAAGTGCAGAGAAATTCTGTAGAAAATACTTATGGAAGTCAGAGTTTCAAAGGGAAAAAATATGATTACAGCCATTTCACTAGACACACTAAAGAGACTTATTATAAATTGATAGGATACCCTATTGATTAGAAGCATAGGAAGAAAGGAGGTTACAATGTTAAATCAAGGGGATTACATCAACCCTTTTAAATAATCAGTCTTATAGAGAGGTTGGTTGATATCAGTTTCCTAATCAAGCTAATAATCAATTCTCATCCCACAGCTTCATTGGAAATTAGTCAGGTGATGATGCAAATAAAGTGATTCCATCCAATAATTAAGGGTGTAAAGAGATTAATAGTGCTGCTCTATCTAGGGGCAAGGCTTCTCAGATAGAGAATATAAGCAGATTATAGAACTGCTAAACAAAGATAAGAAGGATTTCAAGCAAGATAAATGTTAGAAATAGCTACTTTTCTATCATCTCATGGTGTTCCACATGAATGAATAATAGATTCTGGTGCCACACATTATGTTGCAGCATATAGAGGTATTTTTTCTCACTTTCTAAGATAGTTAATACAAAATATGATAAAGTAAATATTTATACTGGAGTTGAAGCAAATATATCATATTTTGGAGAAACACAGGTTCTTAAAGATGAAGTT
This sequence comes from Capsicum annuum, assembly GCF_002878395.1. Lineage (NCBI taxonomy): Eukaryota > Viridiplantae > Streptophyta > Magnoliopsida > Solanales > Solanaceae > Capsicum > Capsicum annuum. The sequence continues at coordinate 100,734,930 of NC_061114.1, forward strand.
ATGAGGGATGTATTGTTTATGCTTTATTTTAAGCTCAACTTGTTGTCAGTATCCAAGATAACTAAAAACCTCTTAAATTTTGTTTCTTTCTATCCCAATTTCTCTATATTTCATGACCTTCATAGTGGGAAGGTGAAGGGGGATGGCAAGTCAAAGGGAGGATTATACATCCTCAAGAATGTCTATAGAGTGGATGAGGTGCATAGAGATGACACTCACCAAAAGCTGGTTGTAGAAGTAAATGTATAATATTGTAGTCTATGGCATAGGAGGCTTGGGCATCCTTCTTCTCAAGCTTTGAAGTTACTCAATTTATTGAGACATGATAAAGACTTAGAGTCCTTTAATAAGAGGCATGTTTTGATGTCATGCATATGGATCTTTAGGGGCCTTATAAAATTCCAACTTTTGATAAGAACTATTATTTCTTGATTGTTGTAGATGATTATAGCAGGTATACTTAGATTTATTTGTTATAGATAAAATCTGAATGCATTGTGGCTATTAATACCTTCTTGAGAATGATTCATAATTGATTTGAGGATAAGATAAAGGTTCTTAGATATGATAATGAGACAGAATTCCTTAACTTTCAATGTAGAGAGTTAGTTCACTCCTTAGGCATACTACATCAAAGTAGTTTCCATTATAGACCAAAACGGAATGGTGTAGTTAAGAGAAAATAGAGACAAATATTGAATGTTGCCAAATCTATTAGATTTCAAGCTCAAATACCTATCAAATTCTAGGGACTAATTTTTAAAGCTGCAGTTTACCTTATTAACAGACTACCTTCTTCATCTATTGGAGGTAAGAGTCCTTATGAAATGTTTTTTTCCAAGGTTCCATCCTTAACACATTTAAGAGTTATTGATTTCAAATACTATGCCTTGGTAATACCAAAAATTGATAAGTTTTCATAAAGAGCAAAATCTGCAGTATTTATGGGGTATTCTTCCACTCAAAAAGGTTATTTGTTGATGGATTTGGTCACTCATAAGTTGTTTGTTACTAGAGATATTGTGTTTGAAGAGTATGTATTTTCTTTTGCAGAAACATCAACATCAAAATCACCTGCAAATTTTCTTAATCTTGGTACAGGTATCATTGATCATGGAGATACTGATCTTTATGGTAGATTTTCCTGAGATGTCCAATTCTCATGATTAGGTTCATAATACACTAGAAGAGATATACCCCAGTCACATATTCTTGTTGGTACACCAGTTGACATGCCTTCTAGTTCATCAGATGCAGATGTATCAACATTACTATCACCTACCACTAATGTTCCAAAAAGATCATCTAGAGTAGCCAAAAACCTGATTTGTTGATGGATTACACCTCACTAAGTAAGAAAAAAGGGACCAGATATCTCTTAACAAATTACTTATTATATGCTAATGCTACTACAAGTTATCAGCGTTTTGTATCCCTTTACTCAAAGAACATATGACTATTCTCTATTTACTTTGAAGAAGAATGAAGGAATGGTTGTGATCTTTGTATATGTGGATGATCTTCTCATTACTATTGACATTGTTGATATAATAAATGAAGAAAAAGGAATCTTGCATCAGTAGTTCAAACTTAAGGATCTAGGAGAAAAATATTTTCTAGGAGTTGAAATGTTGAGGTGTGTAAATGGAATCACATTAAACTAGAGAAAATATATTTTGTAGCTTATATCAGATGCAGGACTGGATGGTGCTAAGCCCAATCCTACTCCACTACATTCTAGTGCCAAGATGACCTCAGTGAGTTGATTAAGCAACAGGTGCCACTTATGATGTTATACTCAAAGACATTACCTTCTATTAAAGACTAATTGGGAATCTAATGTATGAAACTATAACTAGACCAAATTTGTGCAGACCATAAGTCAATTTATGCAACAACCAAAGAAATTCCATTTAGAAGTTGCTAACAGGGTAATTAGGTACTTAAAAGGTACTATAGGTCTAGGTATTTGACTGAAGAGTCAGACTACTATAGAGTTAACTTGTTGGTATGATTCAGAGTGGGTTGCATGCTCTTATACAAGGAGATTGGTCACATGATATGTAATATATTTTGATCTTTAGTATTATGGAAATCTAAGAAAAAACATATAGTATGAAGGAGTTTAGTTGAGGCAGAGTATAGAAGTATGGCTTCAGCATTGCCAGAGGTTACCTGGTTAGGTCTATTTACTGAGTTGAATATTCCTATCATTAAGCCTATTACCATTCTAAGTGACAGTAAGTATGTTATTCAATTATCAGCCAATCCTATTTTTTATGAAAGAACAAAACATATTGAGATTAATTGCCACTTTATAAAATATATTGAGATTGATTGCCACCTTATAAAAGATAAAATCAAGTAAGGGCTTGTACAGACTGTGTATGTTCCTACAGGTCATCAAGTTGCAGATATATTTACCAAGAGCTGCATCTTATAAGAAAGCTTGGTATGCTTAACATCTTGCACCCTCCAACTAGAGGAGGAGTGTTAAACGTGGAAAGTTGCACCACACTACAAGGGACTAGGTTAATTAAAGTTAGTCACAAGTAATCAAATAGTAAAGCGGAGAGTAAACAAAACTTTGTTTGATATATAAAGAACACAACAAGTTAATGAGGAAACCTCCTTTCTCAAGGGAGGAAAAACCATGGGTTGCCCTCACAATCACTCAAGAATCCACTATAATCAACCTCTTGATTATAGACTCAATTTTAACCTAACTTTAGGCTCCACCATCTTGTAATAACTCTACTACAAGCCTACCTTGACAACTTTACCAAGACTCACCTCAATATTGATTAAATCTAACCAATATTAAACTGAGGTAACTCTACCTAAACACTCTTATGAATAGAAGAAAAAGGCATTACTCTTATCACACGAGTACTTGGATTACAGAATCAAATATGACTCAAGAATACTCAATATTTCATCTCACACAAAAATATGAACTTGCAATATTGCAATGCTGAGTCTTCGATAATTTTTCACTTGAATAATCAAATTCCAAAAACTTCTCAAATAAGAAGCATTCTTTCTTTTTATAGTAGGCTAATGATTAGGGGAGTAATCTGATTTGACTAGATGTCCTGATAGGTACAAGATCACCTACATAGTTTGTTACACTAGAAAACAAAATTTTGCAAGACAGTGGCAGCTGTACTGAATTCATGAAGACTCAGGTACCTGGTCCCTTATTGTCAATTGATCATCATCAAAACAAGATATAGAAATTTTACAACTTTTTGATGATGACAGGCTAACCTCAAATTTTGAGCATCAATGTTCTTTCACCTCATTCAATCATAGTGATTGCCACTACTATCGATGAATGTTCCTGTATCAATATGTCATCATGCTTCACCCTATCAATATATCATCATGTTTCATTAACATTTTCCCCCTTTTAATATGCCTTTCAACATTCAACACACATGCACCTAGTACTTGGTCCCTAACACATCATGCAATACACACACATGGTCCCCACCATACCCTACCACATGGATTTAATATTCCTTATTTAGACATTATTGAAAAGTGATAATGATAAACCAAGAGTAAAATACGCATAGGTTAGTTAACTCATGGTAGTTGGGGCAACAACATGATAAAGAATAACTTTAATATAAAAGGGGAAAAGATAAAACGCACAAACAAAGATTCATTAATATGTAAAAGCTAAGTATCATTTTAGTGCATAATTTAAATATTCCAGAAAAAAGCCACAGGAATAAAGAAAAAATAACATGTGAAGTACTTGGGAGGAGATTTTGGAGTAGTAGATCCATGTTATTATTTAGATGCCTTCTCTCTGTATTCAAGCTAAGAATCTCATCAGTTAGAGTTAAAACTCTCTTCTTTAGTGCAGCATTCTTAGTTCTAAGCTCTTCAGAAACATTTGGATCCTTATTAGAAAGATTCTAAATTTTCAAGTGTAATTTGTTGATCTTTGCATCCTTAGCAGCTATTTGAACTTTAACTCCTCTATTACCTTGCTGAGCTCACTTTGAGAGATGTCATCGGATATTTTTAGACACTTGGTTATGATCAGATTCTTCATACCAATCAGTTGTAGAACAGTTTCAGGAGTTCCATTTTTATAAAAAATACCAAAATGATCAAACACTACGGTTGACCAGTATCTATAAGGCATGCCATGTTTTTCATTTTTCCTATGAACAACTTTATGTGTGTGCTCCATCATTAACTCAGGTATACTAATGAACTTAAATCTGCTAAGACACTCTATCACATACAAATCAGTAGCTGAAACAATGTTTCTCTTATATGATCTTACCAGAATTACTTTGTTAAAAAAATCAAAGACTAATTACAACTCACTCTAGAGGGATTTCCTATTCATTGCAGCCACTGAGTTTCCTTTAACATTGATTCTTTTTTCCAAAAACTCTATTGAGGGTTGTTGCTTTGAGATACTTCTCGCACTACTATTAGCAAAATCCAAAATTCTCCCAAGCAATAAACCATCATGATTCAGTCTTTTCTCTTAAACTACAACAGTTATTTTGTTAGTCTATATTCAGAAAAATCTAATGTAGAATAGAATTCCCTGACTACTTCATCAAAGACTATGGGAAGGGGTTCTTCCATAAGATGGAGCCATCCTTGATGTTTAATGAGCTGAACTAATTCCATCATACTTGGTTCTGTTAACACACTTGAGTCAAAGAACCTCTAGTTAGGACCTTTTGATTTTCAAGAACCTATTTCTCACTTCTTTAGACACAACCTTTCTTTCTGTATACAGTTTCCCATTTTAGAAATGCTAATGAGTTCTCTTTCAGTCATTTTCCTCTTCTTAGGACCAGGTCCTTTAGAAGTATACTAATTTTCAATAGAACTTCTAGACTTTTCTCCAGGATTTCTTGTTATTTTACTGATATTTTGTTCCTTAGGACCAAACACACTCTTTCGTGGACTATTTGATAACAAGATAAGATTTTCAGCAACCCAGGCATCATCTATCAATATGCTACCAAAAACTTTATAAGGTTTCAAGGATTATTCTTCACCAATAAGTTAAGTGAAGAAGTAGTTTGGTTTTGGAAGAGTAGGAGAAAAAAGTGTTTTCAAGAAGATTTGAGAGAGTATTTTTATCTATACTAAGCTCAGATTCTTTTAAAAGGTGTGATAATATGGAATTTGCAGCTATTTAGAAGTCTTTTTCACAGGAGGGATATTTTTTACTAGATTTTTCTTTTAAACAAGAGAAAGAGTGAGTACAAAAAGATTTAAAGGAACAAATAAGCATAAGGAAGGGTTTTTGTGAGAATAAGATATGATCAATTTCAATTTTAGGGTGACTCATCCATAATTTTAGAATAGGACAATTTTATGACACAGAAAGAGAGTGGATGCGATTTTTTTTGAAAGAATAAAAAAGCACATTCACGATACTAACCAAAGTGATAGGACCAGGTCCCATTTTTTCCTGAGTAAATCCTCAACTTTGTACATGTCACATTGGTCCTCCTGCAAAGTGGTTTCCTTAGGAGTATACCTACAAAGGAATGATATAGACCAAGTACATACTTCACCAAGGATACCTGTCTCCTAATCAGATCCATTTTTAGGGATAAAAACTAATTCATCTTGTAGGTAAGGTTATTTTGATCAAACCCAACCTCATCAAAGTTTTCAAAAATTATTCCTTATGAAGAGACATAGTAAATATATATGTTATTTGATCTTTAGTCTTGCAAAACTTCATCAAAATAGCTCTCTTATAAACATCATCTCTTAGAAAGTGATGTCTCACATCAATATGCTTGGTCATCTTACGCTGCACTGGATTCTTGGCCATGTAGAGAGCACTTGTGTTGTCACACATCAAAGGGATAGTGTCTGAGACAATCCCAAAGTCCTTCTATTGGTGCTTGATCCATAATATTTAGCATAATAAGAAGATGAAGCCATATACTCAACTTCAACAGTAGATAAAGCAACTAAATTCTGCTTCTTAGAACCCCAAGAGATTACGGAGGAACTTAGAAAATAAGCCATTCCTAAGGTACTTTTTCTAGACTCCAAATATCCAGCATAATCAGTATCAGCATATCCTACCAGACCAGTTCCTCTGTACCTTTTAGGTACCTGATATTTCTTTTGCATCTTTCAAATGAGATTCTTTAGGATAGGCCTGATATCTTACACACATTCCTAAATGAAACACAATATCTGGCCTACTTGCAGTGATATATATTAAGTATTAAATAATCCATCGATACATGGTCTTATTAACTGAAGGACCAAATTTATCATTATCCATCTTGGAGCTTGTTCAAACGGGAGTTTCAATTGGCTTGGCATCTACCATGTTGTATTTCTTTAGTAACTCCGTAATGTACTTCTCTTGATGGATCAGTATCCCTTGAGGAGTTTGCTTGATCTATAAATCTAGGAAACAACTCAGTTCTCCTATTATTCTCAAATTCACTCCCCATTAGCTTTGGTAACTCTTCAGACAAGTATTCAAAAGTATCTCTAAAAATAATATCAGTATATATCTTAACAATCAGTTAGTTTTTATCTCTGGACTTTAAAATGAGACTATAGTGAATTATCCCTCTTTTAAAGCCATTTTCAAGAATAAACTTTGAAATTCTCTCATACAAAGCCCTAGGATATTTCTTCAACCCATATAGATCTTTGTCTAATTTGAGTACATAATGAGGAAAATCTGCATCTTCAAAGCCTAGAGATTGTTTTCCATAGACTTCTTCCTTTAACTTTCCATTTAGAAGTGCACTTTTGACATGTATTTGGAAGTGTTTGAACACCATATAGGTAGCAAAGGCAATAAGAATCCTAATAGCTTGCTACAGGGCCAAATGTATCATCATAATCAATTTTTTCCTCCTGGTTATACCCATAAAAACTAGCCTTGCTTTATTTTTTGTTGATAGTTTCTTGTTCATCCTACTTTTTTCTGTACACCCACTTAGTCTCAATAATTTTTCTGTCAATAGGTCTGAGGACCAGGTGCCAGACTTTACTTCTTAAAAATACTAAAGCTCCTCCTGCATTGCATTGATCTCGTCAGCATCTTTCGGAGCTTCTTTCATATTTTTAGGCTCAATTTGGGATAGAAATACTAAGAATGCCATGGAATTTCTGGCTTGATCTCTTCTTTTGACTTCAGATTCCAAAGGTGTAGTAAGATTCTTAAGTAGATGAGAATATTTGTTTCTCTAATTTAAACTTTTAATAGTAGTTCCATTGGGACCAGGTTCCTGAGGAGTTTGACTGGATCTTTCCTGTTATTCTTCACCTAGAGCTGGGTTTTGTGACTGAGATCTGAGATTGCCATCACTTTCATCAATCTCATCTACATCACTTACTGCTTGACCATTATCTTCAGTAATATCATACCTTTGAATAGAAATAAATTCTTCAATTTTTGATTCTTCACCATCAGTTAGATTTAATAGCTTTCCTGACTCATCAAAGGCCACATGCACACTTTCTTCAACACATCAAGTTTTTTAAATTGAAAACTATGTATGCTTTGCTTATTGAGGTATAGTCCACAAATACTGCTTTATTACTTTTAGAGTCAAACTTCCCTATATCATTCTTCCTATTATTTAGAATAAATTTTTTGCACCCAAAAGGTCTTAAGTATTCAAGCTTAGGCATTCTATTGAACATAAGCTCATACGGGGTCTTATTCAGGAGTGATCTAATCAAGCACCTATTTTTCATATAGAAAGAAATGTTTACAGCTTTAGTCCAAAAGTTCTTTGGAAGCCCACTATCAATCAGCATGGTCCTACCAATCTCTATAAGGGTTTTGTTCTTTCTTTCAGATTCATTTTGCTGAGGAGTCCTTGGAGCAGAGAAGTTATGATTGATTCCATTTTCAGCACTAAATCCTGTAGCTTGGGAGTTCTCAAATCCAGTTCTATGATCAGATATGCTTTGAACAATCTTACAATTCATCTTTATTTAAGTTTTCTTGGGAAAGGTAACCAGAGTCTTATAGGTTTCATTCTTTGTTCTCAAGAACATTGTCCAGGTGAACCTTGAGTAGTCATCCATAATAAAAAAACACATACTTCTTTCCTTCTCTACTTTTGGACTTTAACGGGTCCACATAGATCCATATGTAATATCTTTAGGTATCTAAAAGTACTCAATTGCTTCTTCACCTTAAAGGAAGACCTGGTCTGCTTTCCCTTAAAACAAGCATTACAAAACTTGTCATTTAGAAATTTCAGTTTTGGCATTCCATGGACCAGGTCCCCTGAGATCAACTTGTTCAGCAAAGAGGAACTTATATGTCCTAGCCTTCTATGCCATAAATCAACATCTTTACTTTGAACTCTTAAGAAAGTTAATTCCCCATCAGTCACAGACTCCAAATTAGCCATGTACAAATTTTTTATTCTATTGGCTTTGAGAATAACTTTACCAGATTTCAAGCTTGACACAATACATCCATCAGCTCAAAATTTGACCTTATTACCTTTTTCATAGATTTGAGAAACACTTAAAAAGTTGTACTTGAGGCCATTCACATGGTACATATCTTTTATCGCTTGATCAGACGATTTTCTCATGGAACTCTTAGGGGTTGCACCATAAAGTGACAGGCCATGTCTCTCAAAGTCAATTGCATGCAATCAAAAAGTAAAGTGCAAGAAAACTAAAGGTTGTGCAGAAAAATAACAACACACAATATTTAACGTGAAAACCTCCCTGCTCAAGAGAGGAAAAACCATAGGTTACCCTCACAAGCACCTCAAAAGTTCACTATAATGAACCTCTTGATTATAGACTCGAACTTGAACATAACTCTAGGTTTCTCTCATTTATAATAACTCTATTACAAGCTCATCTTGGCAATTCTGCCAAGGCACTCTTTAGACTAATTAACTCTAATCAGTACCAAACTTGGGCAACTCTACCTAAGCACTCTCTAAGAAAAGAGAAAAGATCATTACTCTTATATCATGAGTAATTTGATTACAAATTAGGACTCACTCAAGAAACTCTCTAATTCAGCACACACATATGGAAAAAGAGCTTGACCAATATCAGATATGGAGTTTTCCTTTTTCTCTCTTCAGCACGCTTTTTATATTTGTAAAAACTATTTGATGAAGAAGCATCTTTTTTCTTTTATAGATGAGTGATGATTAAGGCTGAAATGTCATTGGACCAGGTTTCCTAATTAGTGCAAGCAACACCTTCCAGTTTGTTCCATAAATGGACAAAGCTGTGCATATGCATGCCAACTATATTGTTGCCTTGAACATCCAGGGACCTAGTCTCTTGTTGTTATATGCTCATCATCAAAAATACATATATCAATCCCCAACCTCACCCCCTTTTGATGATGACAAACCAACCACAAAGCTTTGAGAATCAACATTCATTAATCAAGTTAAATCAGACAGATTACCACTACTGAATATGAATGTTCCCCCTATCATCATGCTTCCACCTTTATGAACTATAGGGACCTTGTTCCTTGTTGTCATTTGCAAAAAAACTTTATGCACATTAACATGGTTGTTTCCCCCTTCAATCATGCACCATTATTTATTTAGTACATTTATATATTTCCCTTTGTTAACATGCCACACAGGAGCACACACCTAGTCCTTAACACGTGCAGTTGGTATTCCCCTTTTTAGCATCATTGAAAAGGAAGAACAGTAAACCAAGAGTAAATATAAGTACAAGTTATTTAACACATGGCCACTGGGGCAATAATAACATAAAGAACAACCTTAAAATTCAATAGACAAATTAAGTACACAAGCAGAATTCATAAATTCATAAATAGAGGTCAGTACTATTACAATCATATACAAATAATACATTAAATAACTCTCTTCAAGAGCCAATACAAGAAGAAAAATACGAAATTGACACATGATTAATTAGAGGATAGGGATAACATGGCTTAGGTAGAGGGAGGTTTTAGGGGAAAGTGACCTAAGAAACATCTCCATTCTTGTATTTTCAGTATTGTAGGAATCTAACAACTTTTTGGTAAGAACCTTTACTTCAACATTCAATTATTGAACTTCACCAGTCAGTTCTACCACTTTATCTTAGAGTTTTGCATTTTTAGCTGGAAGTTCATCAGTGGCACCTGGTCCCTCAAACGACAACTTTTGATTTTGCAACTTCAGGGGTACTATTTCCGCATCTTTAATATCCAATTGATCCTTAACTCCTCCATTTACTTTCCAAAATTTTCTTGAACATATAGCGACTCATATCTTGAGACACAGATCAATCTTTGCCCTCTATGCATTTATTCTCCACAAGAGTTGTCAGGCTAATCATCTGCTTGGTTGTTCCAAGTGTTCCTTTAGTTCTATCCACACCATAATTTTCAAATACTTTGTTTAAAAGATATCCATATGGTATCCATGTTTGCCTTTATTTTGAGAAATCACTTTATGTATATGCTCTATAATTAGAGTAGGAAGACTTATCAATTTAAACTTGCTCAAACATTTGATCAAGAACAGGTCAACACTTGAGGCAATTATTCCCTTTTTAAGACCTTGGCAATAGGACCTTGTTGATAAACTCAAATACCAGCTGATAATCAATTTTTAGAAACTTTTTTTCTATACAGTTGTTGATGTTCCTCCTACCTTTGAAGGTTCAAACATAAATTCACTAATAGGCAGTTGATTTACCATTGTTCTCACCCCTACAACAAGTACGTCTCAGATTCTCTCTATTGTTTCTTTATCCAGGTATATTTCCTTCTCTTGCACTAGAATGGTTAGACTCATCCCATTCTCTGAAAAATTCATAGTGTAATAAAGTTCTCTAACTTTATTTTAAAACACCATAGGAGCTGATTCTTCAAGTAAATTCAGCCAACCTTGTTGTTTCACATATTCTACCAATTCCACCATTCCATGTTTTTCATAAATCTTTTGATCAAACCCTCCCCCAAATAGAACTTTTTGTGTTCTCAGGTTCCCAATCTTCCTTTCTCTGAACATGACATTCCTTTCCTTATTCTTTTTCTTTCTTTTAGGATAACAACTTGCTCTATTTTTCACCAGTTTTTCTCTTTTTTAGACCAGGTCCTTTAAGTGTTTTCTTTTCAAAACCTATTGTATAATAGGTTCTAGTCACTTTCACCTCAAAGTCCATTGTTTCCTCTTTTCTTCTACTCCTCCTTAGTTTCTTCACAGTTCATCTTAGAGGCACTTCATCCGAATCCTCCTCATTCTTCTTATTTAGGGGTAACAATATATATTTTCTCTTATTTACTTCATCATTATCACTTGCTTCCTATACCACTCCTTCAACTGAGCTTTCTTTGGTGTTATATGCTAGAAGGAGTAAATTTTTAGCTACCCTGTTCTCATTGAAGATAAGATTAACTGTTTTTAATAGAATTTCATCACCAAATAACTAAGAAAATATAGTGTTTAAATCTAAGGTGTATAGAAGAGTCAGTTACTTGTTGTATTTTCGAGGGTTCAATTTTTTTGATTTTTCAAATGACTAAGGAATTTGGAAATTTTCAAGCAGTTTTGAATTTCCTGGAGAAGAGGGAGTTTTAGGTTGAAAACTTTCTTGTTCTATTGGTGACCTAAATCCTTGGTTTGGGTTCTCTATCATGATTTGCTGAGTATAAACTCTTGAGGTTAAGGAGAGTTTTATGGAGACTAGCTCCAATGTGGGTTCTAGATATTCTAAGGAAGATTTAGATAAAAGAATTGACTCAGATTGTTGTTGTGGACTATAGTTGATGTTTTCCATGGTTTCTTCCTGAAGAATCAAAGTGTTCAACTTGGTAATATCTAGTTTGAATCTCTGGAGTTTTATATACTTCATCATCTTTTGTTGGGTTTGAGGAAGTAGTAATGTTTTCCATTTGATTATAAGAGATAGAGATGAGATGGGACCATTTTAGCTTATAGAAGACTTGTAGATTTGGGAAGATGATTTTGACTAGTTGAAAAATAATGGCAAGAAGGTCTAATTTAGCAATTTTAAGAGGTGACCAATGTCATTAAAAGATAATCTTTTTAAACTGACATGATTGAAACTAATAAGTGTGACTCTTTATTTTTAAAAAGATTGATGGCTTAGAGAAAACACATGGCTTTTCAGACAACATTTTGTGATTACTTAAGCATCTTGTATAGGTACTAACTCGAGAGATTGGATCAGGTCCCTCTCTTTTTAACTAAATTATGTACTTGTGTTTGCTTCAATTATTCTCCTCCTAAGTTGTTCCCATGGGTGTATACCTGCAAAGGTATAGTGCCGAGTTAGATTAATATGTACCTACTTTATCATGGATACTTGTCTCTTGAACATAGCCAAATTTTTGAAGAGATATTGATTCATATATTAGGCCAGGTTGGCTTGATCAGTCCATGCTTTATCCTCTGCACACCTTTTTTTTAATCTCAAAACATGTTCTTATAGTCGATCTGAGGACCACGTCCTTGACTTGACTTTATATACCTTCCTGAAACTTCTCTTTCTAAGATAAGTCTTCTAAGGAATAGGTCCCTTGAAATCAACTATTTCAAAATATGACACCTTCACCTTAGAGTGCTTTAAGAGAGAAAGAACACAATCAGATCTTCTAAAATTAAGCATTGAACACTTACATTTAATGAACATTCTTGACTAAAATCCATTTTCTCCAACCTGGAACCATGATCACTTGTTTGATTTGGGAACCCACTTGAGTTTGAGTTCCCAATAAGAAGACAATGGTGTGATTAAAACCTTCTTGGGCCATCTAGGTAGAGAATTCTTCTTCATTTTATTCAAATACTTAAACCCATTTAGTTGTGTATTTTCTTGTTGAACATATATAAATTATTCATTCTATCTCTTATCTAGCTTTGACAATTTTCCTTAGTGTACCCATCTTTTCCACAGTGAGTACACACAGGTTTTGGGGCCTTGCTTCTAGCATCAATGACAGTATTTTCTTACCACCAAACAGGTTAGAGTTCTCCTTGATAGCTCAGTTCTTTGCCATTATTAACACCCTAACTAATTAGATTAGAAAGAATATGAAAGAAGCAGTCCATTTAAAAGACTTGTTCAACTCTTCTCTTAAGCAGACCAGGTCCCTTTCTAACTCTTTATTCCTGTAAAGTACAGACATAGGGTGTTTTTTAGAATCCCTCAGCCTTTCCTCAATATTATTTTGAACCCTTGAATCTTCTTTCTTCCCTTCTTTAGGTAACATATCAAACTCACATTTTCAGATTTTATTTTTATGAACAACTCTTCAATTTTAGAAATTTGTAAAGTTAAAGAAATCATCTCATGCTCTTGATTCTCTACTTTTTCCTCTAAGTAATTCTTCTAAAAAGAGTTTATTAAAACACCTGCAAGCCTTTTTATTTTCCTAACGGTGTAATTATCTAGATTCTTGTTAATATCAGAAAGAGTTACCTTACTTTCTTCTTTATCTCCTAAGTTGGCAATAAATTCAACCAAGGAATCTTAGATAACTGGACGGTCTTCTGCTAAAAGCATAGAAATATCTCTAGACTTCTCATCTTCATCAAATTCACTGGAAGATTCTCCCCATGCAGCTTGTGCTTGCTTTACTGCATACTAAGCTATGGTTTTCTTTCTTGATTTTTCATGGACCTGGTCCCCATTCTTTTCTTTGTCACCTTCATCCTTGAGATACTCCTAATAATCTAATTTGTGGATTGGACAATCCTTAATGAAATTCTTAGGACTTCCATATTTGTAACAACCCTTAATATTTCTTTCTCTTCTGCTGCCTTCTATTCTTTGGAACTGACCACTTTTTCTCATGTCTTTGACAACTATTTTTGCCAAATAGGCAACATCAGTGTCTTCCTCATTTGAATAATGCTTTAAAATCTTCAATGGAAGAGATTTTTCCTATTTAGCTTTCTTTTTCTTTAGTTTTTACTACTTTTTAAGTTCATGAGCTCTTAGATTTACAATCAGTTCATCTATGGTGAGGGTCTTTAGGTTTCTTGCTTTAGCTATGGAATCCACCTTACTTTCCCTGGATTTAGGAAGAACCCCAAGAATTTTCCTCACTTGATTGTACAACAGAATCACTTCTCTGATACAGTGAAGCTCATTTGTGATAGAACTAAATCTTGTGTGCATTTCTTGGATGGTTTATCCTTCTTTCATGGTGAAGGCTTCATACTGATTAGTCAGTATGTCTACCTTAGAATACTTTACATCAGTAATACCTTCATGAGCAGTCCTCAAGAAAATCTAGATCTCTTTCGTATTTTCACAAGCTGAGATTCGGTTATACATTAGGACCTATGCCACCAACTAACAATTTCTTGGCTTTGTGGTTTTTCTCAATTTTCTTTCTATCTTCGTCATTGAATTCCCTCCTACTTTTGCTGACCATTCTTGTAACTTCTACCTCTTTGACTTCTTTTGTAGGTACATAAGGACCATAAAGGATTATGTCCATCAGTTCACTAACCTCAGCCATAATGAAGTCAAACATCCTGGTTTTCTTCCACCCATAATACTTCCCATTGAAACTTGGTGGTCTAGTAGTAGATTGCCCTTCTTCCAGGTTTGGTGGGCAGCCATGATAATCAAAACACTCTAGGTATGAACCTTTTAGAGTAAACCGACTCTGATACCAATTGTTGGAACCCTTGAGGTTGCACCATAAAGTGAGGGAACAGATCCCTCAAAGTCAATTACAGGCAATCAAATATGAAGTGCAGGAAAACTAAAGGTTGTGTAGGAAAGTAACAAAAAACAATATTTAACGTGAAAACCTATTTTCTCATGGGAGTAAAAACAACGGCTTGCCCTCAAAAGTTTACTATAATCAACCTCTTGATTACAGACTCAAACTTGAACCTAACTCTAGGTTCCTATTATTTGTAATAACTCTACTACAAGATCATCTTGACAACTCTCCCAAGGCATTCTCTAGACTGATTAACTCTAATACGTATCAAACTTAGGCAACTCTACCTAAGGACTCTCTAAGCAAAGAGAAAAGATCATTACTCTTACATCATGAGTATTTGATTAAAAATCAGGACTCACTTGAGACACTCTCTAATTTAGCACATACATTTGGCAAAAGAGCTTGAGCAATATCAGATATGGAGTTTTTGCCTTTTTCTCTTTTCAACACTCTTTTTGTATTTACAAAAACTATTTGATGAAGAAGAATCATTTTCTTTTATAGGGGAGTGATTAATTAGGGCTGAAATATCATTCGACAAAGTCTAATAATTAGTACAAGAAGCACCTGACAATTTGTTACACAAATGGACAAAGCTGTGCAGACACGTGCTAGTTGTACTATTGCCTTGAACATCAAGGGACCTGGTCCCTTGTAGTTATCTGCTCATCATCAAAACTACATATAGCATTTTCCAATCTTTCCCACACCATGAATATATCCTTTTTATCATTTCCAAAAGAGATACCTCTACTTTGAAGTGTCTTGAGAGAAAGAAAGTACCCGGTCCTCCCTTTCATGTGCTTTGAACATTCACTATCTGTGAACAAGTTTTGAATACATTTCCCTCCTTCAATTACGGGTCAAGGAAATTTCCATCATGATTTGACTTCATATACCTCTACTCATGCCTTTAACAAACTCAAAAAATAAAGATGCCAAAAAAATCACTCTTTCCTTTAACAAAGACAGAAAACAAAGATGTTAAGAATAACACATACCTTAAGCACAATTATCCTGAGCGGAAAACAAGAATAGATACTTCGACTTCATGTCCTCTTCGGGTTGCCAAGTATCCTCTTCAAACTTTTTATTCCTCCATAGAACCTTTAACAAATCTACATCCTTCGTCCGTAACCGACGAACATGCCGATCCAAAATTTCAACTGGGACTTCCTTATAAGATAAGGAATCCGAAATAGCCATCTTCTCCTCCAAAGGAACAATTGTCGAAGGATCACCCACAAACTTTATCAACATCAAAACATGAAACACTGGATGAATGGATCTCAAACTAGAGGGGAAACTCTAATTTATTTGCAATACTACCAATCCTCTTCAAGACTAAGTACAGGCCGACATACCGAGGACTGAGCTTTCCCTTTTTCCCAAATTGCATTACTCTCTTCTGGGAGATACCTTCAAAAATATCCAATCACCAACCTCAAACTCTAAATCCTTATCCCTCAAATTCACATAGGATTTTTGGGAATTTGGGAAGCTTTTACTCTATCCTGAATTACCCTTACCTTCTATAGGGCATTGGTGAACCAA
Source organism: Capsicum annuum (assembly GCF_002878395.1). NCBI lineage: Eukaryota > Viridiplantae > Streptophyta > Magnoliopsida > Solanales > Solanaceae > Capsicum > Capsicum annuum. The sequence goes on from NC_061114.1 coordinate 100,751,191, forward strand.
ATCCAGGCGAAATATCTCCGCCTCACCAACCTTGAACCACCCAATAGGAGATCTACACTTCTTACCATACAATGCCTCAAATGTAGCCATCCCAGTACTAGAGTGGTAGCTATTATTATACATAAACTCTTAGAGGCAAATGATCAACCAAACTACCACCATAGTCAATCAGGCAAGCTCGAAGAATATCTTCCAATGACTTAATAGTCTTTTCCGCTTGCCTATCCGACTGTGAGTGAAAAGAAGTACTAAGGCTCACCTTAGTTCCCAAACATCTCTAAAACGAACACCAAAAGTGTGATGAGAACTGAGTACCACGATCTGACATACTAGAAATAGGTGCCCCATGCAACTTTATAATCTCTTGGAGGAACAACTTCGCATAATTCTCTGTCGTATAATTAGTCCTCACTGGAAAGAAGTGAACAAACTTAGTCATCCTATCCACGATGACCCAAAATGAATCAAACTGACTCCAAGACCGAGGAAGAATGGTAAAAAAATCCATATTAATTGTTTCCTATATCCATACAGGTAACTCAATCTCTTGAGTCAACCCACTAGGCCTTAAGTGCTCTACCTTGACTTGTTGACACACTATGCATTTTGCAAGAAAACTGGCCACATCTCTCTTCATATTGTTCTACCAATAAATCTTATTAAGGTCATGATACTTCTTTGTTAAACCAGGATGAATGAAATAATGCAACTCAAGAGATTTAGCCAAGATCCTCTCCCACAACTTATCTATATCAGGAACACATAATTTGCCTTGGTACCTTAAGTTACCATCACTACCAATTTCAAAAGCTACAACTTTTTGGAATCCCACATCCCCCTTAATCTTCATTAATATAGGATCCAATACCTGTTTCTCCTTTATTTCAACAATTAGAGATGACTTCGCCACCTCTTGCACAAACACACCACCTTTCCCAAAGTCTAAGACATGAACTCCAAGGTTAGCCAAATGGTGAATATCTTTCATTAACTCTCTCTTATCCTCAACCATATAAGATAGACTTCACATGGATAACCTGTTAAAAGCATCAGTAACCATATTAGCTTTACCTGGGTGATAGTAGAGACTCATGTCGTAGTCTTTTAGTAACTCAAGATACCTCCTCTGCCTGAGATTTAATTCTTTCTGGTTGAACATAAATTGCAGGCTCTTATGATAAAAAAATATATCTACATAGACTCCATACAAATTGTGATACCAAATCTTCAACCAAACACCGCAACCAACAACTCCAAGGCATAAGTCAGATAATTCCTCTCATGTACTTTCAACTGCCTAGAAGCATAGGACACTACCCTACTATGCTGCATTAACACACAACCAAGTCACATACAGGATGTATCACAATAGAAAACAAAACCATCAGTTCCATCAGGTAAAGTAAAAATTAGAGCTAAAGTCAACTTATCTTTCAGTTTTTTAAAACTACCCTCACAAGCATCAGACCATAAGAACTTTACCTTTTTCAAGGTCAACTTAGTTAGTGGGGTATCTATGGTAGAGAAAATCTCCACAAATCTCCTATAGTAATTGGCTAAACCAAAGAAGCTCCGAATTTTGATTGGTGTCATACGCCTAGGCCATTTCTTAACCACTGCAAATTTCTGCAGATCCACCATGATCCTTTCAGTAGAAAGGCATGACCCTAATAAGTAAAAGCTTGCAACCAGAACTCGCACTTTAAAAACTTAGCATACAAATGTTGGTCTTTAAAGGTTTCAACATGATACGAAGGTAGTCGGCATGATCTACCTTGCTCTTAGAATAAACTAGAATATCATCTATAAACACAATGATGAACAAGTCCAAGAATTGATTAAAGATCCTATTCATCAAGTCCACGAATAACGCTAGGCATTAGTTAAACCAAAAGACATGACTAGGAAATCATAATGATCATGCCAGATTTGGAAGGCAGTTTTAGGGATACCACCTCCCTAATTTTTAGTTGATGATAACCACACCTAAGATAAATCTTAGGGAAATATCTAGCATCCAAAAGCATAAAATATAGCTTAAACCTAAGCCACTGCATGCAAAACCTTACCTATTGAGATAATTTATGTTTATAATGGCATCTACTTCTGGTGGGATCAACCCATCAGAAGAACTAGTAACTCACAAAGAAGCTGATAAATAGAAACAAGAATGGAGAAAGGAAATCTTATGCAGACTTACTTAAACCTAAGGAGTACGTGCATGAAAATATTAAGGTATAGTCCAAACAATTCATCATTGTGTATGGTGAAACAAGCATTACGTGGAAATCTTCGGTGGTGAAAAACATGATATTGCAAGAGAATCTACAATTGTAATGATTGGTAAGTTCTCTGTGGAAAACTGATATTAATGAGTTGAGAAAGGCTATACCAATGCAATGTAGAATAAAAAGAAAATGTATGATTATTGTGCTCGATGCAAGACATATACTTATTCATTTGAATGGATTAGATGATTATGTGCAATTATTATCATCTATAGCTTTTTATATTAAGGTGAAGGATATGTATTGGCAGATAAGAACTCTAAAATGAGATCCATGGTTTGAACCAAACATTGAAACCACTATAGGAGTAGCATGGATCTCATTGTCGGATCAACCACCAAATTTTTTACAAAAGAGGTGATTTTTTCTATTGCTTCAGCGGTAGGAAAACCTTTAACTTTAGATATGGCCACAAGGAATTAAACCAGGCCTAGTTATGCAAGGGTAAAGGTTGATGTTTATTAGATAGCTAAGCTACCTCAGAGAGTGAAGATTAATAAAGAGACTGAAATTACAGGTGATATAAGGTCAAAATGGATCGGTATAGAGTATGACTACATACCTAAATATTGTAAAGAGTGCTCATTTCAAGGGCATAATAAAGTAAACTCCTGGAATGTTCTTCTGAAATTACATGACAAAGTGCAAAATGGGAAGGAAGAGATGAACAAGGAAAGAAGGCAAGGACACAGTAGTAGGCAAAGGGAAAATGAAAAAGCAATTATAGATAACAAACAATAATGGTTGCAAAGGAGAAGTAAATATAGAATAGACAAGTATGGGCACATATTGGGTGAGATAAAACAGGAATCACAGAAGGAAATGACTATTTCCAATACTTTTGAAGTATTAAATGAAGTAGATAGGATCAAAGATACTGATAGAAGTGAAGAAAATAATAAGGAATCAACAATGGATTGGGTTAGCAAAAGTTTTGGTAACACTGAGTCACAACAGGAGAATACAGATAGGGACAATCCAGTACCTAAGCAAAATCAAAGAAAACAAGATGATGCAAGTACAGACCAAAGGGCAGGTAATAACAGCAAAGAAGAGCTGACATTGCAACAGTAAGCAGAACAACAGCAGCATAAAGAGAAAAGTAAGTTACAAGGAGAACAAGCCAAGGAGCAGCAAAAAGAACCCGGGAGTTGTAATAATGTAGGAGAATTGATAATCGTAGCACAGCAAAATGCAAATAGAGAATACATAATTATGGAGGGAATAGCTCCCCTTACAATAGATGCAGGAAAGCAACTTGAAATTTCAAATATTAACAAAGTTGATATGGATGAGGAGGATTTGGAGGATAATATTAAACAAGTAGCTGATGAAGCTGCTTTATCTCAAAAAATGATACAACAGTTAAGTTATAAGCATGGAAAACAAAATAAGAAGAAAAAAAAGCCAGCAGAAAGTACAATGCAGACAAGGAGCCACATAAATAAATCAATATCAAGATGAATAATTTGATATGGAATATAAGATCTATCAATACTCAAAAAGCACTCACAAGGTTAATCACGATGCATATAAGATATCAGTTTTGTTTTATCGGGCTCATGGAACCTTTTAAAAAAAGATTCAATGTTGAGGATTATAAGAGAATATTAGGGATACAGCATGGTACAACTAATATTTCAGCAAGATATGGGCATTCTTGGATTTAGCAGTAAACTATAGTGTGATTAGTAATAAAGAATAACAGCTCACACTTATGTTGGAGAATAAATCTGGTGGAATATCCGTACATATTACACTGGTCTATGCAAAGTGTACTCCTCATGAAAGATTAGTCTTGTGGGAATCCTTGGGAGACTTATCTGATATAATTAAAGATCCTTGGCTACTAGGGGGATTTTAATGCCATTAGGGATGAAGAATAAAAATTTGTTAGATTGCCAGTTATTGTGGCAGAAACAGCTGAGTTTTATCATTGTGTACATGTTTGCAACTTGGAGTAGAGTGTTTTTAAAGGTAGGAAAAATACTAGGTAGAATGGGAGGACAGATGGAGATTGTATCTTCAAAAGGTTAGATAGGGTTTTGTATAATGAAAAGATGATGGATATGTTTCCAATAATAGAAGTGAAGTATTTAGTAAGCAGTGGATCTGATCATGCCCCTTTGCTATTGAATTTCAGTAGTACCAAGGAGAATATTGTTAGATCTTTCAAATTTTTAAATTTTCGGTTGAAAGAGAAGTGTTTTATGGATGTGCAAGACAGATATGGGAATAAGAAGTAGAAGGAAATCCTTTTACATTCTTTCAACAGAAGCTTACAAAAACTAAAGTTGCCTTAACAAAATGGAGTAAGTAGAAGTTTTGTAATATATTTTAGGAGATTGCTAGATTAGAGCAGATCTTAAAGGTAAGAGAGAAGTAGATTAAGGGAGGGCCTTCACCAACTAACAAAACTAGCTTTCAAAAGACTCAAGCTGAACTCAGCATACGACTTATAGGGGAAGAGGAATTTTGAAGACAAAAAGCTGGTTTTGAATGGTTCAAAGATGGTTAGAGAAATAGAAAGTTGTTTCATACTATAGTGAAAGGTAGAAGGGATTTATTGAAGGTTTCAAGAATTCAACATGATGAAGGAGTATGGTTGGAAGAATAAGCTGAAATTATAGAAGCTGCAGCAGAGGTTTTTCGAAAACAATTTACTAAGTAAGGAGATAAAGTTGATTTATCAATGTTAGAGGTACTACCATCAGTAGATTCTCAAGAGTAGAACAACCAATTAAAGAAACCATCAGATATAGAGAAAGTGAAAAATACTATTATGGGACTAAATAGGTGTAGTACAGGGGGACCAGATGGTATGACAGGAGCTTTCTATCAAGATTCATAGGAGATCATAGGTAAGGATATTCATCTAATGATAACAACATTCTTTTGGGTCTTTGAGTTGCAAAGGTTCATTACACATACTAATTTGGTACATCTACCAAAGAAGTTGGTAGTGAACACCTATTCTGATATAAGACCTATTTCTTTTAGTAATTTTGTGAATAAGGTCTTTTCAAGAATAATTCATGAAAGAATTAAGGGATTCCTTCCTAATATAATCTCAGAAGAGCAAGATAAATTTGTTCAAGGTAGAAGTATTGCAGAAAATATATTGGTGGTTCAGGAGATAGTGTCAAGAATAAGGAAAAGGGGAAAGGCTCCTAATATGGTTACGGAGCTGGATATGATGAAAGCATATGATAGGTTGGAGTGGTCGTTCTCACAAAAGTCCTAAGAAACATAAGTTTTTGTGAAGAAATAATTGACATGGTGTATAGATTGGTTTCCAATAACTGGTATCTATCTTATTGAATGGTCGATCTAAAGGATTTTTTAAATCCTCAAGAGGGTTGAAACAAGAGGATCCATTATCTTCCACATTATTTATAATAGGAGTTATGGTGTTGACTAGAAGCTTGAAATCCTTACCTAACATGAATATTTTAAGATGTTTGGGATGCTAAGAGGAAGTCTCAAAATTAAGCATCTTGCTTTTGCAGATGATATAATTATATTGTGCAAAGATGAAATGGGAATATTAAAGATAATCACAGACATTCTGGAGAATTATGAATAGGTGTCTAGTGAGAACATAAATAGAGATAAAAGTTCTCTTTATTTGCATAAGGGAGTATCTAGTGGCATAATTGTTATGTCAGAGGTAGCAACAGGAATCCTGAGGCAAGATTTTCCCTTTACCTACTTGAGTTACTCATTCTTTTACATGAGAAAGAAGAAGGACTACTATCAGTCCTTAATGAATAGGATAACTAGCAAGTTGCAAAGCTGGAAAGGCAAATTATTGTCTTATGGAGGAAAAGTTGTCCTAATCAAACATGTCCTCCTAAGCATTCTTATTTATTGTCTCTCTGTTATGAATCCTCCCCTAAATGTTTTGAACACAATTCATAGAGCTTTTGCTTAGTTTTTTTGGAGTAATAGAATAGGGGGGGAAGGTAGACATTTGGTGAAATGGAAGAGCTTGTGTCTACCTGAGGATGAAGGAGATTTAGCTTTCAGAATGGTACATAATATTTTTAATACATTATTCTATAAACTATGGTGGAAATTCAGAATAGTAGAGTCAATTTGGAGTAAGTACATGCATAATAAGTACTATAAAAAAGAGCATCCCAATGAGATAATATGGAAAGTTGGTGGAGGTGAATCTCAAGTGCTGAAGAAAATACTGATTGCTAGAGACCTTATTGACCATAATATCTTAGTGGCAGATTAAAAAGGGGAAACAAACATCTGGTCTGATAATTGGATTGGACTAGGAGATTTGTACTCTTTTGAAAATATGGATGAGAATGATAGATATCAAAAAGTGAAGGACTTGACTAGGGATGGAGAGTGGAATAAGGAAATGTTGCATTCTTTGTTTCTAGAAGAAATTGTCCATCACATTATTCATAAGATACTTCCACCTGCCTATGGAAATGAAGAAGATAAAGCAATTTGGAGCATTGAACCTAAAGGCCTTTTTACTGTTAATATATCTTGGTAGTATATTAGGCAAAAGGAGAAGGTTAATGTTACTTATAAAGATATTTGGGTGGAAGGTGTACCTTTTAAACTATCTTTTATTATGCGGAGACTGTGGAAAGGGAAGATTCCAATGGATGACAATATCAAAAGTTAGGGTATTGAAGGTTCATCAATGTGTTGGTGTTGTATTAGTCCAGCACAAGAGACATTGTCCCATGTGTTTCGGAGATCAAATTTTGCTAACGGGACTTAGTCCTACTTTGCTAATTCTTCAAGTATTCATAGTCAAGGATTAAGCATAATAGAAACAATTCTGAAATAGTGGACAACTGAATTAAAACCCAGGGATAAGGTGTATTTTAAAGCTTTACCAGGGTTCATCACATGGGAGTTATGGAAGAGGAGATATAGGAAGAAACATGAAGGAAGGGAAGTAAGTGTTCAAAGAATGATTTTGAATATTACAAGGAACATAAAGATGCTATTAAGGGTAAGAAAAACCAAGATGGTTTTCTCATTGGATTAGCCAGGGATGTTGAGGGATTTTGCATTGCTAAAACCTACAATAAGAGTTACAACAGTGTTGTGGGAACTAACTAAGAATAGATTGGTGAAAATGCAATACTGATGGAGCTTCAAGAGGGAATCCTGGAAGAAGTTCATAGGCCTTATGTCTGAGGAATGAAAGAGGAGATTTAACTTATGCTGAGGGGGCTGTGATTGAGGACCCTAATAACATCGAAGTAGAAGCAGTTGTTATTCTAAATACAGATAAATATTGCAATCATATGAAGTATGAAAAGGTGATATTATAGATAGGTATGAAGGTCAGATACAACTTCAACAACCTAAGGAACAATGCACTTTCCAAGCAATTATGGTTCTGAGCATCCAATTATCTCTATGCCAACCATGTCTGCAAAGAAGAAGGGAGTTCAGTACATTAAATTAACAAAGAAGCTTACTTGTGCAAGTTGCAACAACACTCATGCAAAGGAGGCCATGGAACTTCATTAATCACCCAAAGCTAAAGCAAAGTGAATTGATAGTGGACAAATGGATGCATAGCTACAAAGGAAGATGCGGCACAAGTAAGAAATGGGAAACAATAGATAAATTTAGCAACCCTACTAGGATTATATATTGTCCACTTTATTTCCATTTTGTCTTATTTTTTAAAGTGGGCCGAGTAGGAGATTTACATTTTGGACTATTATGGAATGGGTTGGTCCATTCTTGTACAAGACATTAATTACTTTTGATTAATAAAATCAAAAAAATTGTCCAAAAAAAGGCACCCTAAAGCTGGTCAAACAAATATCAATTCGAGGAAGAGGATACTTATTCTTCACCATAACCTTATTCAACTAACAGTAATTGATGCACATTCGAAGGGAATAATCTTTCTTACGCACGAACAAACTAGGAGAACCCTATGAAGAAACACGAGGATAGATAAAACCATTGTCAAGGAGGTCACTCAACTACTGCTTAAGCTACTTTAACTTAGTCGGAGCCATTCTAAAGGGAGGGATAGATATATGACGAGTGTTCGAAACAAGGTCAATCCTAAAATCAATCTCCATATCGGGAGGGATACCAGGATGATCATCAGGAAAAACCTTAGGGAATTCATTAACCACGGGAATGGATTGCAATAAAGGACCCTCCAAGTTACAATCCTTCACCAGGGCCAAATGATAAAGACAACCTTTGGAAATCAACTTCTGGGCTCTAAGATATGATATGAACCTTCCCTTAGGCACTAGATAAAACCTTTCCCACTCAATGACCAACTCGTTAGGGAATCTAAGCAGGACCTTATGGATCTAACAATCTAAGGAGGCATAGCATGAGTCCAACGAATCCATCCCCAATATCATATAAAAATCAACCACGGCTAACTCTATCAGATCTAACAAAGTTTCTTTACTACCAACAGATCCACACAACCCCTATAGACTCTTCTAGAAACCACAAAGTCACCCATCGTAGTAGAAACAGAAAACGGATCAGGGATATACTCGGGACCAAAAACAAAATGTACAACCACAAATGGCGTCACATAAAAAAGAGTATATCCTGGATCAAGCAAGAAATACATATCACGAGAAAAGAGTCGTAACATACCAATGACGACATTGGGAGATGCCTCATAGTCCTAGCGGGTAGTAAGGGAATACAAGAGATTTCAGACAGTGCTAGTACTAAAAGCAGAAGTAACTCCCCTTGGTACAAGAGTTGATGAAGTGGCAATAGGAATTTATTTTCCCCTGAGTCGACCGTAGAAGGACAATCCCTCTGCAAATGACCAATCTAATCATATTTAAAACACATGTTACTCCTCTCTTCATAAACCCACAGTGTGCCGGCCCACAAAATCTATGAGGATATGATTGAGTTGACTGAAACCCATAATTTGGTCACTAGCTACTGAGAACGATGATCACCTGATAACTTCGAATAAGGAGCACTAGCCGTAGAGTAGGAACTAGAACTTCCTCACTTCTTCTTAGACCTCTTTCCACTATCTCTACAACTCTACTGCTGACCTCCACCCTGATTAAAAAATCTAAAATTTTTGCTCTGCCTCTCCCTTATCTCTGCCTGCTTCTTCTTCTCCTTCTTAACCAACTGCATATACACAACCAATCTAGAGATATCTATATCCTTATTCAATAAGGTAGCCTTACTCTCTAGGATCAAATCACGGGATAATCCAGAAGAAAATTTCCTCATTCTAGCTCTCATGCTAGACTCTAACTCAGGAGCATATCAGGAAAACTAATGGAATTTTAAGACATACTCATTGGCCATCATCCTACCTTGCTTCAGATTAACAAACTCATCCGCATTTGCCTTTCTCAACTCTTGAGGAAAGAAGATATCCAGAAAAGCACTAGAAAAATCACTCCACAGTGCGAATTCGACATCATCTCCCTTAGACTATTCCCATTCCTCATACCATTGGGATGTTACATCCTTCAGCAGATAGGCTACAACTTCTACACCCTCCATATTAGTAGCATGTATGACCAAGAAGATCTTCTCTGTCTCATGAATAAAGTTTTGAAAATCCTATTCAACCCTAACACCAGTGAACATAAGAGGACTCAACCTCATAAAAAGGCCAACCTTTTAGCCTCAGAATATGGTGTAATAAAAGCTACACACTCAGACTGAGAAGCCACCAGCTAAGCTAATATATGAATGGACTAACAAAATTTTGCATTCGATGTATCAGCCGGAGGAGCTCGAGGAGGACTAAAGGGGGCCGGTGGAACTCCAGAATAGAAAATAGGAACTAGGCACCTAAACTGGGTCTATACGCCATAAGCAAGGTGTGTCCCATAAGCTTTATCCTAAAGTGGGACAGAGGAGTTTCCATGAGCTTCAAATCGTCTGGGAGGCATGATCTGAAAAATACACAAATAGGAAATAGAGAGACTCAAGACCTTAGACTCTATAGCTTAAAATAGAACAACAAGAAAGGAAAAAATTCATAAATGCCTCATAGCTTCTCCCTTATAAGTGTGGCACACTACACACTCATAAACGAGACTCTACTTGACACAGATTTGTTGGATACCCAATGACACCAAACCTAGGCTCTGATACCTCCTTTGTCATGACCTAAACCAAGGCCTAGTTATGACAGGTCTCTCAAGTCCCACGTGGACCAAAGATCACCCCCTACACCTAACTAAACAAAATACACCACACCCCACGGTTGGCTAAATTCTTAACATATAACAAGATAGCATACAATAGAGTAAGAAAGTTTTAATAAAGTCTATTACCACCGACCGATGACCATCCAAACAACTGACTGACCCCGCCCAATAGCAATAGTAGTCCAAAAAAGGCATTCTAAACAACGATCCAAAATTGTATATTAATAAAGTGTCGGGATGTGCCCTAAAAAATAGCCAAAAACCAAATCTGAAGAAATGGTCAAAAGTTAAAAGTAGCCATAATCATTAAATATGGTCTTCCAAAGAATGAAAGCTCACCACTTCAATTCGACTCACTAGCTGATCCCGAATCCAAGTCACTGAGCAGGATAAGTATAAGTATGACCACTTCCTGTATCGCGTGGGTATACAACATTTAAAAATGGTTATCAGGTTGAACGCTAGCATGTAACTCGGTGGTAAGGATAACATAATGGCATTATCCATAGTTTAAAATCATTCAAAGACCAATGCACATAATCAAATGCATATATATATATATATATCATATGTCGTGATAGGGAACCAGGCTTAACTTGCATTTCAAAACTTTAGCCTAGATTGTATAGCTCAATCATCATATAATAGTACCTATGAGCTATATGGGGCCCACCTCTTACCCCTGGTTAGGCCCCAGTGCATGTAGCCGCTCAAACCGGAGAATAATTTCATATATATACACAAGGAGGACTAGAACCTCCTAATATATACCAAGGTGACTTAAGAACCCCATCATACAATAATTTATGGGGGACTCGAACTTCCCCAATCATGAAATTATAATAAAGGGACTCATACCTAGTTTGACACTCGTATCAGCAAACACAGTTTCCAGTATTTTCACTCGAACCTCCACTTTCATGACTCAGCTACACAACGCTTATTAAAGCCTATTTAAAACAAGTATCACACATTTCTATTTATTTAATCATATTCCATATTAAGGCATACATTGTTGGTATCGTCATACCAACTACACTTGCAAGATAACAACACCATGCCAAAACAAGTCCCATTAACTTGGAAAAAAGAACTCTCTTTGTTTATTAAATCATACCATTGTATTTTAAATACCTCTTTCTATCATGTAATAGTTTAAGACTAGTTCAATTTTACAAATTCTAATAGTTTTCATAATCAAAACCAATTTCACATTATAGAATTGGAATTTCCTAGTTCATTTACCATAACTATGCACCCACAAATTCAAAACCATAATTAAAGCAAGAAAATCATATGTAAACCATGAGAAACATTGTTCAATTCATAAACATTCAAAAAACCCAACCCTTATTTCAAAACCAACATAACATATCATGAAACAATACTTCAAAGCATATGCTTTTTATAAATTAACAATGAGGGAAGAGTAACATGCCTATAATAGTAAAATGTAATTAGAGAAATCATCCTTGATAGCCCTAATTGATAAACCTCTTGAAAACCCTAAGTGTTCTTAACCTTGAGAATTTAGGATTATTTAAGACGTTACTTAGATTGTTTATGAGAGATAATGACACCCAAAAGAGGTTATAAGATATGGGTTTCAAGTTGGGTAAGAGGAGAAATGTCTAGAATACCCTCAACTTAAAAGATAAAAAAAGGGTCTCCTTTGATTACGAGTCAACCCCTTGGCTTGTAACCTCTCCTTACGACTCGTCACTAAGAGTCGCAACCAAAGCAGTACCACAAAGGAACCCTACACTTTTATCCTTATGAATCAACCACAGGAATCATAGTGGGACACTATGACTCGTAGGGTCCAGTTGTAGTCAACACAAAACCCAATTTAGGGCTTACACTGGACACCCTACGATTCTTAGTGAGTCACTCGTACTCAGAACAAAATCAAACCACAAACTTATTAGTTTGGTTACGACTCATCCCAACGACTTGTCAAGATACCTTATGACTCATAGGGTCCAGTCGCAACCAAGCCAGTGATCTCAAAGCTCAAGAAATTTTCAAGGGATAAAATCCAGGGTGTTTCACCTACCCACCCTCAATTTTGTTTAAGAAATTTCTACTCCACCCTTCCCCTACCCTCTTCTAATCAAATCAATATGAAAAAATAAATTATGTAATTGTAAAATAAGTTTTATGTTTCATAATCCCTCCTCCATTCATCCTCCACCACTTTTAACCAAATTATCAGTAAAATCAACCATGTAAACAAAGTTTGTACATTACAAATTTTTCTTTATTATATTTTTTAGTGCTACAATTTATAAATTTCAAAATGTCCAAAATAATTTAATTTTTTATTCCATTATAGTTCTATCTCTTTAGTATATATATTATCTAATTATGTTCTTTATATTCTCAAACTTAGTTCAAGTTACCCTCATCAATCCCACCCCTTCCCCAACCTCCACCTTCAGCTAGATTTCAAATTGACCAAAATAATTTAAATTTTGATTCTATTGTCTCTCTATCTCTCCAGTCTCTGTCTCTGTCTCTGTCTCTATCTCTGTCTCTGTCTCTATCTCTGTCTCTTTCTCTGTCTCTCTCTTTCTCTCTCTCTCTATACATATATATAGAGAGAGAGAGAAAGAGATTTGTCCATTATATGTATATCGATGCCCAATATTGTCAATACTTAGGAGGATGAGTGACCTTTTTGTTTTAGTATGTATAATGTTTATGACATATGCAAAACTTTAAAAAAATTATTGGATGTTTTGGGGAATAAATAAAAAAACCTTGGATGCTGGCCTAAAGAAATTTGTGAATGTCAAATTTCTTGACTTTAAGAAATAAGTCTATTAATGTTGTACTGAGAATCCTAATGTAGCACCAATCGATGAGAAAGGACATTTAAACCCACATCATGAAGCGATGCAGCCGCCCGAGGATAGTTAATATGTGGAATATATTGGCATGTAGAACAACCAAAGATAAACTATGTTTTGTGCAAAATAATCATAGGGATAGAAGCTGAATCAAAGAAATATAACTATAGACTTCAAATAACAACTTAAAGCATAGACTCAACTCTTTTTCTTAATCCTGAGATAGATGGAATAACCGACATCTTTATAAACACCAAGGACTATGTGTGTTCGGCTTTAACTAGTCGGCTAAGACCCCAATCCAAGTTTGCTGCAGAGGTTGGAGCCTTTTTTCTCTAGTATACCAAAGCACAAAGGAAGTATACAATGATTTTAGGACATAATCAACCCAGCGTTGGAAAAAAAATTTTTGGGCAATGAGCCTTTTGAACTCATGCCTTCTCGGTTAACCATCTAACCCTCTTTGAGCGTATATTTAACCTCTTTAAAATACTAGTCATTCTAAAAAAGCATCTCTTCCTTTTAAGGGTATTCTCTTGTTTGGTATCATCATACCAAGACTTGCAAGTCATATAAGACATCTCTTATCTTATTTTTTGCCTCTTTCCAAACAATCTATTATTCACCACAAAAGACAATTTAAGGACCAAATCAGAATTCTCCTTCAAAACCAATGCAAGGATTTAAACAAATATCTCTCATTCAAGATTTCTCTAATTCTTTAAGGTGTAATCATCTCTTACAAGTTTCCATATAATTTACCATGAAAACAAGAGAAAATTTATAATACAATTAATACTCTCCAAGCCCATTTCCATAACTAATGAATAATTTGATAAAATATTCAAAAAAATCAACCTTTTCGTCAATCATAAAGTAACCCAAAACTTTAGCTACATCCATAATTTTTTGCATAAATGGGAATTTGGGGACACGCTCTTGAAATTAAATTAAAAACCATACTTTATACCCTATTAAGAGTTTAAAAAAACTATATTTTCAAACCCAATAAAAATAGGGTTGTTCCATATACCTCTTGCCAGAAAGAGTTTGAGAGAAGCTTGATCTTTTGAGCTTAGAATCGTGAAATCTAGGTGTTCTTGCTTCTAAGAATTTTTTGGGAGGAAGATAATGAGGGATTTTTGAGATCTCTTCTAGTTTAGGAAAACTTTAATGTTATAAAATCAGTTGGGGAAGTTACATTGGGTGAAAGGACTAATTTTCCCTTAATTTAATAAGAGAAAAATATATTTTTACACTGGGAGGGGGCTTTTCACCGTACGCCCCGATGCGGAGGCTTTCCAGTGATTTCTCAACCACCAGCTCTGCCCTATATTACCCAACACGAACTTGAGATAGTCCCGCACTAAAATGTTCATAACTTTTTACCATTGACTTAGATTAACAAACGGCTAGTTGGTTGGAAATAAAACTTGAAGACATTTTATTTTGGTGAGTCTTGGGCCTCAAAACTCTTCATATTTGAGGAGTTATGCTCATTTGAATTTGACCTAATTAAAATCTTATACTAAAACTCAATCGGCGTGAATTCACTCAACTTAACTCTATGTTGGGTGCTTCTTATGATCAAGATTGACATCTAATGCACTCACCAAACTATTGAATTGATAATTAACTTATGTACAAATAAAAATAATTAGGTTAAAGCCTATAAACATATGAAGAATGACTTAAATTCTAGCCCAGAGATATAGGGTGTTACAATATCTCCCCCTTGGGATCATTCATCCTTAAATGATGGATGGTGACTTATTAAAACTTTATATGTACGAAAATAAGGACTACAAGGCTACATCAATACAGTACTTCTATCGCACATACATTAAGAAGAGCTTTATGACAACACCGAGCAATTGGCTTAGCACGAATCATGAGATATCAATGACTTAACATAGATAATCTCTTCGACATGAGTTCTAGGGAACTTGATCATAGTGATGTATGACATCAATTCCATTTAGTCATACCTATGGAAAAATATGGATACATAACAAGAAATACAATCGTGTTGCATATAAGGATGGGAGTATTTTGACCTCAAATGATATGACTAAAAGTCCCTAAGCTTAGCAACCCTTAACCACTATTCTTACTCTCTAAATACAACACTTTATCAATTTCATCTAATAATATCCACTCCAACACATGATTTTTAAAGCCTGAGTATAAGTCCATGTTGTTTCCATTCTCAAGCCTAGCTAAGAGTCACAAGGTCCGACATATAGTGTAATCATACTAGTCTAAGTTATCATTTTTTTAATTTATCTCTCTCTCAAAACTTTTTTCCTTGAGAATAATACTCCATGTTCTCACTATAACCAACCAACCTCAAGCTCTAATAAAGGTGTACTTGCCACAAAAATAGTGGCCTACATATCTACAAATTACAACATTCTATCCTATCATTACTATACCCCATTTATGGATTTCCACACCTGTAAACAACATCTTTAATCAGTTTCACAAGTATTTCCACTATATATCCCCTTTCTAACCATTTCACATAACAAAATCGCACCTTATAGTTCCCCTTACACATATAAGCTAGCTCGAGTAGTCACACCATAATTTTTACAACAAAGAAGATCTACTATCTTATTTCAAAATATTACTATAACATCATCTCCACTATTATCCTAACGTAAGAAAGGTCACTAAGGGACTAAAGTACTATCTTTAGGAATAACAACAATACTACTCAGTTATTACTCATATTTGTCGTGCTACTCAAGATAGGACCTGTGACATAAGATAAGGTACAATTGGCATAAAATACTTCATATATCAAGTATATAGATGTAATAACTTGATTTTGTGAATTATTCATTTGTGTAATTTAACAATTTGGCCCCTTCCCTTGGTTACTATGTGACTTGACCCGACCTCGGGCCTTGTCGTAATGGGTATCTAATGTCCAATTAGGACCAAGAACCACCCCCATTACCCAACCCAATGACCTATATCTAGCCTTAGATTGAATTTTGAACATATAACAAGATAGAGTTAGTGTTCTCATTAAGACTCTAGGATAAGGTCACGACCTTGACCGACCCAACCGTGTCCAACCGCGCCATACCAACCGCCCAACCATACCAAACCAAACCATAGACCATAAACCAAAGGGAATACCAAATATAATATAAAAATCAATCCCAAAATGTAATATGACGGAACAATGAGAAATCATGTTTGATGATGTCAGTCTCAATATTAATACCAATACTAAGGTTGACAGCTCTACCGACTCCGCCCATGCGAACTATCAGAAGTACCATAAAGCCTCTATCCAATAAGTAAACAAATCCACTTTGGTACATGCCCCCAACTAGGGCTAAAATCAATATCCAAAATAAAAGAAAAGTGTCTAAATAAATCCTTAATAGGAAATGATGCCTTCCGAAAGGATGGAAGCTCACCACTTCAGTCTAAATATTGATAACAAATCTACGTGCTAAACAGAAGGAGTAGAATGGAAGGTTCCTGCTTAAATAGGTATACATCTACTAGTAGACGAGGTTAGCGAGTTACCGCTAGCATGAATCTCTGGATAAGAATAAAATAATTCAAGTTATAAAACAAAGTAAAACCATTCATAATGCATACAACCATACTATATGAGTGTCAAGAAAGGGAACCAGGTTTAGCATGCATTTAAAACCTTTATACCTGGGTTATGTTGCTTTGTCATCCTAACAACCCACGGGCCATATGGGTTCATCTACCCCTGCTGAAAGAGAACCATTGCATGTAGCTGCACGACCATGGAATATCACATGGGATGACTAGTGTATCCCTCAATATAAAATGTGACACACACACATAGTCATTAAGATCCCTCATATTAGCAAATATGAGTTGCCAGTTTTGGTTCCCCCCCAGGACCGCTACTTTCCACCGCTTAGGTACACACCCTGCCATTAATGCCCAATTAAAACCACGAAAAAATAATCCATTTACTATTTATTAACCAAGTCCAATATTAGTGGTACCATCATACCACCCCGTACTTGCAAGTAATATCCATAGATAAACCATTTAGGTTAAGGGGACCTTAGGTGCCCTTCCAATTACTATGTAAAATCCATTTGGGAGACTTCCATGTTCTCCACAAGCATAACTATTTAACCTTTTTCCTTTTTGAATCATTTAAACGATGCATAATTCCTGTATCAAATTTAAAACATGTAAGAGTTCCATTAAATAAAAGTCAAGGCAATGAACATATCTTTATAAAGTATTTGATCAAACACCTTGGGGGCATAATATAACCAAAACCAATTCCAAAGACCATTAAATCATTACCATGCAATCCAATTGTCCAAATCCACCATTAATGCATATTAAAGCATAATTAAAACCATAGGAAACCATAACCAAACATTTAATATAAAAACCCCCAAATAATAGTTGAAAACCATATTCATAAAATAGTAAAATCATGAAATAAATTATATAAACCATGACTTTAGTTGAAATTATAATGAGCGAAGAGAATCATACCTTATACAAAAGAATTGATGGAAAGAAATCACCAAGATAAGCCCTAAAGAAATCCGTAAAATGAAACCCTAGCCTTCTTGCCCCAAAAGCTTGTAAGAGAATTATGAGATATTTTGGAATAGTTTCTAAGTGTTAATGAATAGAATAATAGGGTAAATAACCTCCTAAATATATTAAAGTCATGGGTCCTAGTTAGGGTAAGTAGGGAAATGTCCAGAATACCCCCACTTAAATCCCTTAAAAATCCATCACAAAGATACGACTAACCCATACGAGTCGTAGCCTCCTATATGATTGGTATCCACCACTCATATCCAAGCCTTAACCCTTGGATCAAACACTATCAAGTATATGACTCATCCATCAAAGTCGTAACCATAATATATGATCCATACCCATAACCCATATCTCTGGCAGAATGAAATACAAAGAAGATCAAGCACTGCCCACTATATGAGTCCTTGATACGACTCGTACCAAGCCTTTATGACTCATAACCCTAAGTTATACCCATTCTAGTGACCAAAACTATCCCACTCACTAACACTAGTCAGCAGATGACAGGACCATACCACTCATACCCCAGTATATGGCTTGTACCCATGGGTTGTATTGGGTCTGGAGAACAGATTTCCAAGAAATTTTCTAAGGGTGAAAACCTACGATATTTCAGTCTCCCACACTAGGAACATTTGCCCCCAAATAATGGACAAGGTAGGGGTGGAGGACTCCCTTGAGGAATACCCTATCCTCGACCTCAAACTCCAAGTCTCTACTTCTAACATCCGTATAGAATTTATGGTGACTTTGGGTAGCTTTAATCCTATCCCGAATCACCTTGACCTTTTCTATTGCCTGATAAACTAAATACGGACCAAACATGTCTACTTCTCCAAGCTCAAACTATCCAATAGGAGATCTACACCTCCTACCATACAATGCCTCAAAAAGAGTCGTACCAATACTTAAATGATAGCTATAGCTGTAATCAAACTCCACCAAAGGTAGATGCTCAATGCAATTTCCACCATAGTAAATCACACAAGCCTGAAACATATCTTCCAATATATGAATAGTTCTCTCCGCTTGTCCATCCGACTATTGATGGAAAGCATTACTCAAACTAACTATAGTCCCCAACCCTTTCTATAAAGACCACCAGAAATAAGATGTAAACTGCATACCACGATCAAAGATAATTGAAACAGGTACCCCATGCAGCTTCACAGTCTCCTGAAGATACAATCACGCATAATCCTCCAACAAAAAGGTAGTCCACACTGGCAAAAAATTTGTAGACTTGGTCATCCTATCCACGATTACCCAAATAGAATCATACAGATTGTGAGTCCAAGGAAGATCGATACTTGATACAACACTCCTAGCCTCATGTGCTCAACCTTAACCTGTTGATACACCATACACTTAGCCATGAAATCAGCCACATCCCTCTTTATGCCATTCGACCAATAGATCTTCTTGAGATGCTGATACATCTTAGTCGAGCCGAGAGGAACAATATAGTGCAACTCATGCACCTCAACCAAAACCCTTTGCTGCAGCCTGTTAACATTAGAAACACATAACCTCCCTTGGTACAGTAAAGTAACATCAACATTGATCTCAAACAGCATTACCTTTTTCCCACCACATCACCTTTGATTTTCAACAAGATAAGATCTAACACTTTTTTCTCTTTAATATCTACACCAAGATATGATCGAACCACTTCTTGCACCATTACACCACCATCCTTAAAGTCCAAGAGACGAAATCTAAGATTAGCTAAGCGGTGAATATCCTTCACCAATTCCCGCTTGCCTTCCTTCATGTGAGCAAAACTACCAATGGATAACCTAATAAGAGCATCAGTAACCACATTAGCTTTACCTAGGTGGTAGTGAGGACTCATATCAAAATCCTTGAGAAGCTCTAGACACCTTCTCTACCTGAGATTAAGCTCTTTCTGAATGAACACGTACTGAAGACTTTTATGATCAGAAAAGATATCCATGTGAACACCATACACATAATGCCGCTATATTTTTAAAGCAAACACAACTTATAATAACTCCAAATCATAAGTGGGATAATTACTCTCATATACCTTCAACTACATGGAATCATAGGCAATCACCTTTCCTTGCAGCATTGAAACAAACTAAGCCCTACTCGAAATGCATCACAATAAACCACAAACCCATTATTTCTTTCTGGAAAAGTTAGGATTGAATTTAAAGTCAACTTATCCTTCAACTTCTCAAAATTCCCTTCACAAGCATCCGGCTAAGAGAACTTAACCTTTTTCTGAGTCAACTTAGTCAAAGGAGAAGCAATCGAAGAAAAGCCTTTCAAAAATTGCCTATAATACTTAGCTAAACCCAAGAAGCTCTGAATATCAGATAGAGTCATAGGCCTAGGCCATCTCTTCACCCAGCAACCTTCTTTGGATCCACCATGATTCCTTCATGAGAAATAATATGGCCAAGAAAGTCATAGTATTCAACAAGAACTCACACTTAGAGAACTTGGAATACAACTATTATTCCTTTAAGGTCTACGACACTACATAGAGGTGATTAGCAAGATCCACCTTACTCTTCAAATAAACTAGAACGTTGCTAGTAAACACACTAATTAAGAGATCCAAATACTTCCTGAACACATTATTCATTAAGTCCATAAATGTTGTCAAAGCATTAGTCAACCCAAATGACATCACCAAGAACTCAAAATGCCCATACCGAGTATGAAAATCCATTTTAGGGATATCCACCTCCCTAATCTTTATTTGATGGTACCCAGACCGAAGATCTATCTTAGATAAGAACATGGCACCCTATAACTGGTCAAATAAGTCATCTACACGAGAAAGAGGATACTTGGTCTTGACCGTCACTTTGTTCAAATGCCTGTAGTCAATGCATATCCAAAGGGAACCATCCTTCTTGCGCAAAAACAACACTGGCGCACCCCATGGAGAAATACTAAAATGACTAAACCCCTTATCCAGAAGATCCGTAAGTTGCTCCTTAAGTTCCCTCAACTCAACAAAAGCTATTTTATATGGCAGAATAGAAATTGGACAAGTGTCCGAAAGCAAATCAATACCAAACTCTATTGCCCTATCTGGAGGAACACTAGGAAGATCATCCAGAAAGACTTCTGAAAACTCATTAACCACAGGGACCAAAGACAAAAAAGGACCTTCTGAGTTAGAATCTTTAACCCAGACCAACTGATAAAGACAACCCTTAGAGATTAACCTCCAAGTTATAAGATAAGAAATAGACCTTCCCCTAGGAGATAAGAAACTACATTCCTATTCTATAATAGGTTCACCAGGGAACTTAAAGATAACCTTATGGGTCCAATAATCCATAGATGCATAAAAAGAATACAACTAATCAATACTTATAATTACATCAAAATCTACCATATCTAACTCAAACAGATTTGTCAAGGTCTGCTTGCTACTAACCGATACCACACCCCCTATAGACTCTCTGAGCAATAATTGAGTCACCTACCAGGGTAGAAATAGTAAAAGAATGTGAGATAACTTTTGGATAGAAACCAAAAGACACAAACATATATAGAGTCATATAAGAAAGAGTAGACCCTAGATCAAGCAAATAATATATGTCATGAAAGAAATATTATAATATACCAGTAACGACATCCGGTGATGCCTCAAATTCCTGTGTAGATGCTAAAGCATAAAACCTATTTTGACCAACACTAGAACCAGAAGCAATAACAGAAACAGATGCCACACCACCAGGAGTAGGAGCAGAAGATGAAGCCACATAAATCTTATTTTCCCTCATAGAAACCTTATTAACTGGACAATACCTAAGCCTATGGCCTACTTGGCCATACTTGAAGCAATTGTCCCTTTCTTTCTTGCAATATCCCAAATGAGAATGACCATAGAATCGACAAAAAAGATATAAAGAAACTGACTTACCTTCGCTCACCTAAGATTGGGCAACCTGTTCCCGAGAATTGTCACGACCTTGATGATGATGCCTATCTCCCAACTGATAAGGAGCACTAGTAGAAAAAAGCCAAAACTCCCCCACTTTTTTTTCTACCACTTGACACCATCTCTACCACCCTGAGATCAAGCTCCTCTGTTATCAAAAAATCTACTCCTCTTTCCCTGTCTATTCCCAAACTCCCCCTACTTCCTTTTCTCATCCTCAGTTTACTGCATATGAATATTTAACCTTGAGATATCCATATCTTTAATCAGCAAGGCAATCTTGCTCTCTAAAATCAAATGTCTATTTAAACCAAAAGCAAACTTCCTCATTCTCGAGCCTATATAAGCCACCAAATCAAAAGCATACATTGATAGCTGATGGAACTTCAAAGCATATTCCTTTACTGATATCCTCCCCTGCCTGAGGTTCACAAATGCCTCTATCTTAACTTCTCTCAAATCTTGAGGAAAGAACCAATCTAAGAGGCATTGGAAAATACCTCCTACAACCCTTCGTCTTCCATATCACCTCTATCCTTATCCCACTCCTTATACTATTGATAAGCAACATTATTGAGCTGATAAGCTACAAAGTTATCCCCCTCTACATTAGTAGCCTGCATCACCCAAAAGATCTTTTCTATCTCATCTAAGAAACCTTATGGATCCTTCTCCACCTTTATCCCAGTAAAGGTTGGAGGACCCATCTTCATAAATTGATCAACTCTTGTGGCCTCAGCAGACAAAGCACCAGTCGTACTCCACTCAACCTAAGAAGTAACTAATTGGGCAATAACATGGATATACTAATAAAATTTTGCATTTTTCATGCTACCCTGAGGGACCTAAGTAGAATTAGACAGAATAAGAGGAACTCCAGCACCATCAGAAATAGAACTATGAGATCGAAGATATACTTTAGATGTAAGACATATCCTTTCAGCATTATTCCTAGATAGGACAAAAAAATTTCCTTGTATTTCAAATCTAGGAGATATGATCTTAAAAAAAAAACAAGAATTAGAGGAGATTCTAGTATTGAGAACTCAAGCTTGAATATAGAATACCAAGAAAGTGATACATTCCGAAATATCATGCTGTCTCTCTCTTATGAGTGTGGCACACTTCACACCCCTAAAAGAAACTCTACT